>NC_142612.1:46351222-46654253 GCF_059453375.1 Lepisosteus platostomus | reverse complement strand
AAAGAATCGCGTATCTAAAGAAATTAATAAGATATAATTATATTCGTGTACTGCGACAGGGCTGTGTAGGGCTGTTTCGCCTCTTTCTTCATGTGACTCTATTCAAAAGCCATTTAGCAGAGAGGGGATGAGAAGAGTGACAAACTAGTATACTTTAGATCTTTTTTTCTGAACTGGGGAAAATCTGATCATGTTTCTTGTAGCCCACTGGTCTACGTGCCTGATTACCAACTCACGGGGTTGTGTGTTCAAATCCAGCTGGCGCTGTGAATTTCCTTTTAACAAACATTTCTTCGAAAAAATAGACTAGCAATATTATGGACAATCAATTGACTTTTATATTTCAAAATATCACAACATGATCGAATCCAAGTCATTTTTGATAACAATGAATAGTCACCTTCTTCCCTTCTGACAACGGTCCCTGCTTCTGCTTCCTGCTTCTATTGTGTGTGTGTGTGTGGGGGGGATCCCTTCAGATCTCCCTTCAGATTTAAAAGGTTATTAATCATATATTCGGTGTCGCATCTTACCAGTGCAGCTGATCTTTTGCTGTCTGGGTGGGTCAACTATCACAAAGCTTTAGAGAACCTAACATTTCTATTATCAACAAATTGTAAATTTGTCATTGAGTAAATTTTTATAGAGAAATGGAGGCTGGACAGTATGCGTTACAATATAAACATTTATATTGATTTAAATCGCGTTTTGATTTAAATCGCAAACGCGTGTTTAATTATATGTGTTTTTTTTAATCATAATCAGACAAATGCAACATAAATTGATACAGTATCTTTGTCTTCTAAGTATCTTAAAAAACTTTGAGCATAGCTTTCTCCCTATTTAGATTTATTTTTCTTGGGATTTTGGGATCAAACGTGGAAGGATTCGATTGTAATCGTTTTTATTTTTCAAATACGTTTGAGAAAAGTGTAATCTATACCTGCCCAGACTGTAAGCCCGCTTCACTGTGGGACAGCCGCACTGGTTGGCGGCCTTCCTAAACCCCGCCTGACCACTTTCACTCCTGTCCTGCTCTTCCACGTGCACCCCAGCCGGGCCTCTGCCCAGGACGAATGTATATTTAGATATTTACACCCGGCGCGGCACCGAGGGAGCGTCTGCATTTATAACGTAGTTTTTAAAATTAGTCAAGCAATATGAAGCATCTCCTTTTTCTTTGAAGTCCCTTAAATACATTGAGCACAGCTTTCTCACCACTTAGATTACTTTTGATACCACCCTTACACAAAGCAGAAACTTCTTGTATTTTCCGATGACATACAGTACAAGTGGAAGATTACAGATTTTAATCGTCTTTAATTTTGTTACATTATACGTTTTAGGAACGTTTCATCTATACAAACACCACAAAACTATTCTCAATTGTATTTCTGAATGTTATGTTACACCTACAGTAGTTCACTGCTTTAAATACATCGAATTAAGAAAGTTAGGTGTAGCACTTTAGATCTTTTTTTCTGAACCAGGGAAAATCTGATCATGTTTCTCTATAACAATAATAAAAAACTTTATTTTACATATCACCTTTAAAAGTGGCATCTCAAAGCAATACAGTAGATGGAAAAAAACACATATATTAAAACACGCGTTTACGATTTAAATCAAAACACGATTTTAATCAATATAAATGTTTATTTTGTAACGCATAGGTAACTATTCATTGTTATTAAAATGACTTAAATTAGATCATGTTGTGATATTTAGAAATATTAATTTTTTTGGTGCGAGTGAGGTTTTATTTAATCTCTGACCAAGGGAAACGTTTCATTTTTTCAAAGAAATGTTTGTTAAAAAAAAGGTTGTGGCTTCAGTGGGAGTCGATCACAGACCGCATGACGTGGGAGTCAGGAACCTAACCCACAGCGCCACCAACAAGGTCACATGCAGAGGTCTGAAAAAGCACTACAGAAACATTACCAACAGACAATGTACAGCGTGTACTATTCTTGTGTTGCGGTACATGAATATAATTATATCATTATTATTTTTAGATCTTTTTTTCTGAACCAGGGAAAATCTGATCATGTTTCTCTATAACAATAATAAAAAACTTTATTTTACATATCACCTTTAAAAGTGGTATCTCAAAGCAATACAGTAGATGTAAACCACAGATTACAAAGTAAATACCCAGACAAACACAAACGCGTTTTTAATAAAATTCTTTTATTCATTCAGCAGAGAGAGAGAGACATCCAGCAGAGAGAGACACACACACAGGTTTTCATTGACAAAAAGTAATTGTTTTTTTTACATTCCTCTTGTCTAACAGGAATGTTTTGTTTGTGGACAGACAAACAAAACATTTTTGTTTTGTTTTTGTTCTGAGAAAGAATGTGAGACTGTCTTTCTCAGACTCACATTCCCGAAATGTCCCCCGCCCTAGGAAGGACATTTCTAGGAAGGACAACAATCCTAGGAAGAACACGAAACAGCCTGTTAATAAAATTGTTACAATTTTGTTCAGTCAGTTCTTCCTCCCAGAATTTAAAGATCGCATCGATCAGTTCCTGCTTTGTGACAGGCTTAGCAGTTTTCCGAACGTAGTCTTTCAGCGAATGCCAAACCATCTCTATCGGATTTAGATCTGGGGATTCGGCTGGAGTTTTCACCCAGTTCACTCCTTCTGCTACAAGCCCCGCCCTTGCTGCTGTGTGTTTCGGATCGTTGTCTTGAAAGAGACGGTGCCTTGATCCAAAGTGCTCCCTGATATATGGGGCGGCATGCTGTGTGACCACAACTTCCTCGAAGAATTCACTGTCCATAATTCCTTCGAAAATAAGAAGTGGTCCCGGGCCTCTTCTAGATATACCCCCCCAGACGTGAACCTTCAGTGGATGTTTGGGCTTTGGCTTGTCCACATATCTCCCCTTTTTGCAAAATGCCATTGTTGAAAACTGTTCCAGAGCCACTGTTGTTTCGTCGGTGAAAAGTACATCCTGAAATGCCTCCCCCTGTTCAATCCATTGGAGCGCTTGCTTGAGTCTTTCCTCTTTGTTTTTTAGCCTTATCATGAGGCATGTGTTGGTTTTTCTGTATCTCCATCCAAGCCTCCTGCACACTCTTCTTATCGATGTCGGACTAACGGTCGCACCGAGGTCAACCCATAGCCATCTTTGGACTTGTATCGCTGGTAGCTCATCATTTTCATCAGTCAGTTTGTGGATAGCTTGCACAATAGGACTTGAAAAAAAAAGAGATCAACAGTTAGTTTTAAAAATAATGTGCGTAGTTGTATTTACATGCAAGAAAAGTATTTTTAGAAAGTTATTTACCTTTGAATCATCCTCGGTTTAGATTCTCTTTGCCTCCTCTCCCCTTTATAATGTCGTCTCACTATGCTTTCAGAAATGAAGATGTCCATCGAAGCCAAATGCTGTACAATGTCCCGTGTTGACTTCCTGTTTCTTTTCATCTTCATTATTTGGTGTGAGAGAGTCTTCGTGATTTTGGCCATTGTCCATCTCCTTACCAAAGCGATACAGTGGTGCAGCTTGAATTCTGTACCTATATACTGTATGGTATGATACAGATAAAACTTACACCATACCGATGAGCTAATACCAGGACACCAAGAAATGTGTCTGATGCATTAGCAAGTTAAAACAATTGCGTCGAAAACCTGGGCGTAACAGCTGTCCCTTTTTCTGATCACTCGCTCTCTGGATACACGTCTCACCTGTCCTGTTCTTTGTTTTCCTAATTTGCTGATTATGCCTGCTGCGATCCACTCTTACCCTCACACCTAAAGAAGACTATTTTAAATTTCTTGGCGCGGTTCATTGTGCAATTGTGCTGTCCTTAAGGTGATATCACATAAAGGTTATAATGCTATTTAATTGGATACGCAACTAAAAAAAAAAAAAAAATTTGGAATCCCCGGCGGAACACATTCCATAAGAATCAGCGCTTTTATATATCGCCTTTAAAGGTGGCATCTCAAAACGCTTAACAGGATAAAAACAACAATAACAGCAACAACAACAAAATTGTATTTCATTGCACTTTGACAGAGCGTCCTTAAATAAACTGTTGACTCTTCTCTCTTTACTACTTGTTTGGAGTGACTGAGCTCCGCTCTGTACCACACAATGATCACCCCAGAGTCTCTGCCCCAGGTGATTTGGGGTTTTTTGACAGAGGGCAAAAAACTCTCTCTCGCTTGCCCTCCCCCCCCCGTGTATTGTCTGTTTTTTTTGTGCTGTCCTTTGACAAAACAAGGCTCGCCAGATAATGTGAATCGAAACCTGTTTTTCTAGCTTTTAAAGTCGTGCGATGTGTAAGCGGGAACACATCATTATATCTTACATATGAAAAATACATCATATAGCTCCCAAACAAACGCAAACGTGTTTTTAATAAGATGCTTTTATTCACTCATAATCAGACAATTTCAGGAAGACTAAGGAAGGACTAAGGGAATTGTCATCTGTTGTTGAAGCTCTGTGAGCTCGGTGACTTTGAGACCACTTGTTATCCCAGGTTGTTTGAATCGCCACAATTCAAATAGAGAAAAAAGAGCTGACTGACAAGATTTAAGATGTGGCTGTCAATGTTGGATTAAAAAAAAAACACATTGCCCGACGTTTGTTGCATTGCTTGAAAAATAACTTTATTTCGAGAGACTGGATAAGTAATTCAAGTGTTTTTTTTAACTTCCTGAAAAACAACTAATAATTTAACTATATGTGCAAACGTTTTATGATATGTCGCTGTTGTGAATGTCTGCGGACATGTGCTGGCTGGACAGGAGGCTCTAATGTACACAGAGAGGGGCGGGAGGGGGGGACAAGCCGATACATACTCTTAGAGTTTGGTTAATAGGGAATATAATATAAAAATACAGTACTAAATATTAGATACACTCTACAGACATTCACAACAGTGACTGTCAGAAGATAGGACACAGCGGCTCAGACACCCGCTGAATGGAAAGGGGCACTTTAATGTTCTGTATGGCTAATACTAAAGTCAGTACTTTAATATTCTTTTCTGTATGTTTAACAATAGTGGGTACTGGCCTAATTCGGCCCTGCTCCCGTTGTTAGGTGTTAATGTGTTGTTGTTAAGTGTGAATTTGTACCTGTTTCCCTGAGGTCTGGCTTTTTTTCTGGAAAACCATAACTCTGGTCTTGTCCAGATTGACTGTAAGCGCCCAGGTCTGACAGTGCTGCTCCAGCAGTTACAGGTTCTGGCGCAGTCTCTGTTCTGTGGGCGACAGCAGGACCAGGTCGTCTGCAAAGAGCAGGAACTCGATTTCTGTAATTAATGCAGATCAGTAAATCAAGGGACAAAACAATTGTTGCGCCCGGCTCCTCAATGGGCTTTGACGTGCTAATGCGTTGGTTTAACAGTCCGGGTGTGGCAAGCCTCTGATGTCTCCCGACTTCGGCAAAAGGAACCTGCCTTTCATTGGACAGGAAAGCAAGAGCCGACCACTACGCCGCCCTCATGTTTCGAAATCTTGTGACTTTTGAAATTTACTGGGGGTGGACCACATCTGTAAATTTCGATGGGTCCAGAGGCAAAAGTGCCTTGCCTTGCAATCTCCGGGAAACCATTAGTAGCATGGTGAATCTCATGGAGAGTCTCAACCCTTATTTTGTACGACTGGAAAAGAATGATCGGCTCAACGGAATGCTCCGTAGAAGGAGGCACTCTTTTCCTCTAGTCTAACAGTCTGTCCACAAACAAAACATTCCTGTTAGAAAAGAGGAATGTAAAAAAACAATTACTTTTTGTCAATGAAAACCGGTGTGTGTGTCTCTCTCTGCTGGATGTCCCTCTCACTCTCTGCTGAATGAATAAAAGCATTTAATTAAAAACGCGTTTGCATTTGTCTGGTATTTACTTTGGTCCTTTTAACTGTTTTTCCATCTACTATATTGCTTTGAGATGCCACTTTTAAAGGTGATATGTTAAATAATGTTTTTTATTATTGTTATAGAGAAACATGATCAGATTTTCCCTGGTTCAGAAAAAAAAGATCTAAAGTATACTAGTTTTTCACTCTTCTCATCCCCTCTCTGCTAAATGGCTTTTAAATAGAGTCACACGAAGAGAGAGGTGAAACAGCCCTAAATAGCCCTGTCGCAGTACACAAATATAATTATATCTTGTTAATTTCTTAAGATACGCGATTCTTTTAATACAGTCTTTGCTGTGCTCTTGAGGGTCCTTGTGATATTTCAAGCTCTGGTTGAATGATAAGTGTCGCAGTTTAAATAATTTTTGTAGTTAGAAAAAATGCCTGACAAAGTAGGGCTTGGACAGATTCCAAGTGCATTTTTGCAATTTGCGTTGCATTGTCCATTGTGCTGCTGTAATACAGTTTAAAATAATTCAATCAGCTTTATTTATGGGTTGCAATTTAGAAAAAGACAAAAAGCGCACTCAAAATGCAATTTAGAGCTTTCTGGCAAGAGGAGACACCCAAATTAATAATGTAACATGCCACTGTTTGTGCATGGACAAAGGTATACTGCTATTTCCTTAGATACGTGATTACAAAAAAAAATTGTATCCCCGGCGGAACACATTCCATAAGAATTAGTGCTTTTATATATCTCCTTTAAAGGTGGCTTCTCAAAACGCTTTACAGGATAAAAACAACAATAACAGCAACAACAACAATATTGTATTTCATTGCACTTTGAAAACCAAGTAATAACTTAACTATATGTGCAAACGTTTTATGATATGTCGCTGTTGTGAATGTCTGTGGAGTGTATCTTATTTGCCTATCTGTCCTGGCTCTCTCGCTCACCCTCTCTCCCTCAATTCAATTCAATTCAAGGTGCTTTATTAGCATTTACTTTGCTTTGAGATTCCACTTTTAAAGGTGATATATAAAATCAAGGCTTTAACTTGCTTTAACTCCGCAAGTCTGAGTTCTCGTGTCTGTCCTATCCGAACCCGAAAGTATCACAATATGTATCTTTATATCAGATGGTGTACAACTTTTTAGCATAGATTACACTTTTATAAAACGTATTTAAAAAATAAAAACGATTACAATCTAATCTTTCCACGTTTGATCCCAAGATCCCAAGAAAAATAAATCTAAACGGGGAGAAAGCTATGCTGAAAGTTTATTAAGATACTTAGAAGACAAATATATCAAGTTATGTTGCATTTGTCTGATTGTGAATCAAAAAACACATATATTTAAACACGCGTTTGCGATTTAAATCAAAACACGATTTAAATCAATATAAATGTTTATATTGTAACGCATAGGTGACTATTCATTGTTATTAAAATGACTTAAATTCGATCATGTTGTGATATTTAGAAATATAAATTTGTTTGGTGCGAGTGAAGTTTTATTTAATCTCTGACCCAAGGAAACGTTTTATTTTTTCAAAGAAATGTTTGTTAAAAAAAAAAGTCATGGCTCCGGCTGGATTCCGGCTTGTGTTGCGGTACATGAATATAATTATATTGTTATTAATTTCTTTAGATACGCGATTCCATATTATATTCCCTTTTAATCAAATTCTAAAAGTATGCTTGTTGACTCCGGTATCTCGTTAGTTAAAGACTTCGATGCTTAAAATGTTTAGGGAGAAATGGAATACTGCTGTGTATTTTTTCTTTAAAGTACCAAGACCAGCCATATACTTTATGTTTATGTTCCAAAATTAATATCATTTATGGCCTTCACACGCGTTACAGTATGCTCCTATTCTTTTTATGCTCAGCTACTAAGATTTCTCTTCAGTGGTAAAATTCCATATAAATATTCAATACTAAAACAGGCACAGTAAAGACGTTTACTGTAAATCTTTCTACGACAGACCAACGGACCACGAGTGCCCCTGTCCGTCAACCAATCACGTACCGTGGTACCGCGCGTCATCGTGCGGCACAATGCGCGACGCCGTAGCCAATTACCTCCGGTACGTGTCTGTACCGTGCACTTTGAATGGCTGCATCTGTATATTCCAATTGCAGCGGGGGCAGGGTGTGTGGGGAAAGGTTTAGGCTGCAATTGAATTGAGGATCTGTATTCTTCACACCTGAAACATTGTTTTCTCTGAAACATTTAGCTTTATTAGCACCACCTGGCAGTTTTACAAGGTGCTTAGGGATATTAGGGATATTATTATCATATTTCAATTTACATGCGGTATTATGCAGTATGATGTGCCACGCCTACTGCGTTTTGACGCAGCTTACTTCACGCATTTTGAATGGCTGGATCTGTATAATTAATTTAAGTTCTTGAATTTTGCATTGATAAGTAATTAATAATAATTGCTTACACTTATAAAGCGCTTTTCTGGACACTCTACTCAAAGAGCTTTAAAGGTAATGGCGACTCTCCTCTACCACCACCACCACATCCACCTGGATGTACTTAAATATGTCTAAATCTGAATGCAACACTAAATGAGTGCACAGGGACACAGCATCATCTAGGTGGGTGCTACACATTGGTGGTGTTGGAGATTCCTCATTTTCTGTAAAGTGTTTTGAGTGGCGTGTTAAGATTAGTTATATTTGAATGGAGAGCTCTTTAAAAATCTCAAGATCACAATGTGACTGTGAGTGGTAAAAGTTCTTCTACAAATAAGGACTTAAAATATGTATTAATTAATATTTATTTATTAATGTATGTATTAAGATAAGTATTAGTTAAATATTCCTATAAAGCAGGCTATTAAATTACTATTGGTATTTTAGTGCTAATTTCACTATGTTGTAAAATCAAACTGGGATTATTCTATGAGGAGATTTTAATTTAGTAATGAACCCAAGTAATGAACCCTCTCAAGCCAGCAGCTCATCTGCTTGCACTCCAGAGCAACACTGGATTAGCTCCTGAACTGGGTCACAGCACCACTCACCTAACAAATATCCATGGATCAGGTGATGCCTACTTCCCCACTATTCAGAATATAAGCAATAGGAACATATCAAGCTCTCTCATTTGCACACCTCTTAAAGGAGTAGGTTGCATTCACCTTGTGCTTGGGTTCAATGATTGATAGCATAAAATAGTTATCAATGAGTTTATTGTAACTATGCCTTTTGCCTTGAATTGGGATTCGAGTTTATTAACACTGTTCTATATTTTAGCAACTTGCACTTTTCCAATTGTTTATTTTCATCCATCTCTTCATCACTGTCCATGAGCATTTGTTTGTATTAATGCTATTTCTAATAAACTCACCTATTTCAATAAACCGAAGCAGTACTGATTTGAATTCATGCAGATCAACCTCACCATTATCTTGAATTCGGGTTGTTAAACCTTATGTTAATTATCACATTAATCTGGTTTTGGAGGATATGGTCATATAAGTTCAGGTGGGTAGCTGCGTCAGAACAAGTAATAGGTTAATTCCATGCTGAAAAAGAAGAAAGAAAACACAACGTTTCGGCCATGGAGCCTTCTTCAGGTGTGAGGGTTCTTCTTCAGGTGTGAGGGTCATATAAGGGTTGTTGCGGTGATTATCACTAGATCAGAAGACCTACTTTATACCTGCTCTAGGTGTTTCAGAATCCCTGGACACGTGGTTTGGGTTTTGTGGTCGAAAGTGCTTACAACACTGTCTAAGGTTTAGTCACATGTGCTATTCTCTCAAAATATGTACATGATTGACTGGAGGTTCAGGTAGCCCTCCAAAACCATATGATCCACATGTCCTTCCTCTTGCACTTTACAAATTATATTAGAATGCTGTTCATATTATCTTATCAAAAGGAGTAAATAAATGAAAAGGAGAGAGATAAAAAATGAATTTATGGAATGAATGCGAGAGAGTAACCATAAAAAAGTAATAAAGTTGTCCTCTGAGATGAGGGGTGGTGGAGGGGAAAAAAGAAACAAAAAGCAAGAAAAAGAGTATACAATTGGCCTCGGGTTTATATTTGAGTATAAGTTAAAAAAATCAGAAGCATATTTACCACCAGAGTGCTGAACAGTGTTGAACTGTTTGCGCATTCTCTAATGGACTACCATTTTCCTTGATTCCAGTGTGTTGCTTTGATCAAGTGATAAAAAAACTGTTTATATTATAGTAATCCAAAATGAACAAATGATCGCAGTACACATTTATATTCAATATGAAGCAATCTTATGTAGTGAACAACATGGGAATTATTATACTGAATGTAGGTTTGGAGTGTATTTGTGGTCACAGCAGATATGATAAGCTTAAAGCCCTTAAGGTAACTACTACACAACTAAACATTCCAATATAAAAATTCAATGGAAATGCATTTTACTTCAATTTACTTTAATCTTGGCTATCAGAAAAATCTTTGTATCCTGAACCCCTTACCCCCCCATTACTAGTTTACAGGGAGTTTACTGTATTTTCGTTTTGTCTTTTGACTTCTCTCCATTTTTCTTTATTTATTTAAACCATGATTATTTTTATTTCAACAATTTTTATTCAGAAATATATTTTGTGGCATCCAGGTTTGCAAAGAGAGATTTGGTTTGTCATATTCTGTTTAGTTTAGAAGGCAGATTGCTCTTCTTTTGTCCTCTGTAGGAATACTTGGTAGCAGTATGGGACTTTCAGGGTAGATAAGACATTAGGCCTCTGGGACATCTTGTCTCTAAATTTGTAAATACAGTAACTTGTGTGTTGTGTGTTTATGTACTCTGTCGTGTAGTGTTTGTGTTGTTTGTTAATAAATATTTGTTTATCCAAGTGTGCCTCTTTTCATCAAAGCTGTGCCAGAGAATTCACATGCCTTTGATTATACCAACCACTCGGATATATTCTGGTAGAATTACTTACATGTCAGGGTATATGATAATTTATTTTAATTATTGACTAAACCTCTTGGTCAATTCCTGATTTTCTCCATTTTTGTAACCCCCCATTTGTAACAGTGCCATACATAAAAATAATTTATTTTAATTTGCTTCAGATAGAATCATAAGTCATCGGAGGGTGGTGGTTTTGAACATCATTTATTTCATTATTTTATCATTTTTCCACATTTATTCTTTCTATAAAAGTATAATGTAAAATCCTGGGTTCGGTAAAATGTTTCAGGCATTCATGTGAAGGGCAACAGAGCTTTCACTGGCCAATTATCAAACACTATTGATAAAACCAAAACAAAAACTAGCCAACCAAACCAGAAGAAAAAAAGAATCAATAATAACGGACACAGCGCGAGCCTGCTTTTTTTCCTCAACCGTCCACACTACACTTTTCCCTGGGTCAGAGACTAAATAAAACTTCACTCGCACCAAACAAATTACCACACACTGAACACTGAACATGTTAACCCAAATATGTCTCACATTAGAACCACCGTGGAAAAAGAAACACGTTTCTAAGTAACATTCCTATAAGTAAATAAAACCATAACTAAACTTTATAACAAGTAACAAATACTAGAACAAACAAGTATTAGATGTAAGATCATTAAACAACATGAAACCACTGAAACACTTTGTGTACATTTTTGTTTAACTTCGTTTTACAATATAATCCCTGAAACGGGCTGGCAACTTAACACGGCTGCGACCTGGCTGTAATGATGACTGCTCGGGGTTATCAGGGGAGCAGGAGGTACTGTCCATTTGAGATGCTACCTGAGCTGGACTGTGATCTGATTCCCCTGGAAGGTGTTGGACGTGTTGTGCAGAGGACTGTTCATTAATTGTATGTCTGGCAGGATGGTGGCACTGCTTCACACCAGAGAAAATGATGGAAGGCAACTCAGGGGTAGCACTAGGTACCTGCACATCTGGGTTGTCTTGGGGTGGCAGCCTTTGAGTCTGCTGAAGCTCGACAGGTGCAGTTGGAGGGAGACATTCTGTCTGTGGAAAAGCAGGTGTCAAATAAACTTTCAGACGGTTGTGATGAACAACTTGGGTAGGTCCATCAGGGGAGTCTTTCTGTCTAATGACATACAGCACCCCATCTCTTGGCCCTTACCAATCATGGCCTCCTAATAATCCCCCTCTTTGAATTGGCTACATTACTCTGCTCTCCTCCCCACTGATAGCTGATGTGTGGTGAGCATTCTGGCGCACTATGGCTGCCGTCGCATCATCCAGGTGAATGCTGCACATTGGTGGTGGTGGAGGGGAGTCCCCATTATCTGTAAAGCGCTTTGAGTGGAGTGTCTAGAAAAGCGCTATATAAGTGTAATTATTATTATTATTATTATTATTATTATTATTATTATTATTATTATTATCTCCATCAGCAAGACGTATTAACTGTATGATACATTATGGCCCTTTCCAACGTGGAGCCAGTTTACACCGTAAATGAGCTGGATCATTAAACCAAACTAAGTCTCCCTTATGGTAAGGTGAGTACTTTACTTTTTTGTCATACTGGGTCTTTTGTTGTAGATGTGCAGCTTCACAATTTTCCTGGCTGGACTGATAAGCATGTTGGGGTTTACGACAAACAAATGCAGCATATTCAGCTGGTGTTCCTGGAGATGCAGATGATAGTTCAGCCTTAGGCAAAAATAATAGATGAACTGGCAACCGAGCCTCACGACCATGCACCAGATAGAATGGTGTATACTCAGTGCTAGCATGTACACTTGTATTGTAGGCAAGCTGAATGGATCTCAGCAACGTGTCCCAAGCTTCATGTGTTTGATATAAACATTTGGCCAGTTGGTCCTTTAGGAACAGGTTAAATCTTTCGATTAACCGATTACCTGCTGAATGGTAAGAGTAAGTTTGGGTTTTTGTCACTCCTAACTTAGAGCACAGTTCTTTTACCAAATCTGACTCGAACTGTTGATCTTGATCTGTGTGGAAATATTCTGGAAATCCATGCTCACTTATGTATTGTTCAAAAATAAAGTGAGCGGCTGTGACTGCACACTGGTCTTTCATGGGATACAGGTTCACATACTTAGTAAAATAGTCCTGTATAACAAGAACATACAGTACCTGTACCCACTGGGTGAGATAGGGAGTTTAGTTATGTCTGCAGCCACATTCTGGAATGTTCGACTAGCTTCAATTGTCTGCAGAGGAGCAAGGTTATGGGGTACAGGCATAGCTCTGGATTGACACGCTACACAATGGTGACAATAGCTCTCAATGTCCCTCGCCATTCAAGGCCAGTAGAACTGCTCTCAAGCTCGATTAAGTGTCTTTCTGTGACCAAGGTGGCCAACTGTTTGGTTTCCATGTAGGAGCTGTAGCACTTCTAGAACAATCTTATCTGGAATTACAAAGTGAAGAGTAGGCTCCTCCCCTGGTTGGTTATATGAACAGCGATAAATCAGGTCATTCACTAAATGCCATTTATAGAACTGTTGCCACAACACTTTAAGTGCAGGTGAACATTTTTTCATTGCTCAAACTAGAGGTCTCTTTCCTATAGCTAACCACGCTCAAACTGTGTGCAGTGTAACATCATCCTTTTGATATTGGAGCTTCTTGTCAGAAATGACAGAGCCTGTGACAAGTCAAAAACCGAGTTGACATTTACAGCAGGATGTATTGCTGGTTTTGTGCACTTTTCTCTGCAGGGTTTATTACAGTTTGATTACAGTTTGTTCATTAGAGGCCCTACTAGTGATGATGTCAGGTGGACATCTCGACATAGCATCAGCATTTCCATGCCTCTTACCATCTCGATGTTTGATGACCCAATCATACACATCAAGCTCTAAAGCCCAGCGTGTTCTCCGTCCTGTCGGGTCACGCTCTTCTAGTGTGCTCTCAGGAGGCACCAGTTCTGTAGGGGTTTGACATTTACAGGGACAATTATTAATTGTAGCCGTAAATCACAAAATGATTATTTTAATGGCTTTAGAATCTAACCATCGGTATAACTCAAACAAAGCACACACACCGGTACTAATACACGAGGATACATTTATTAATACATAGAATATGCATGTAAACCTAACAGATCTTATCGTGAGGGTTATCAGAATACAAAAGATATATATTCAGTCAGTTACGAAAGTTACATATATCAAGAGGACATACGTTCACTATATCATTCATTTGAACTTGGTTACAACTTCTACATTAGATACTGAAAACAAGTACATAACTCTTAGGAATTAAATTGATATCAACTGGTTGGGATAACAATTGAATTCTAGAGCTGTAATGCATTGAAGTTGAATACTCATCCAATCTCTGGGGATTCAGATCTCTTGCGGGCACATAGAAACAGTTGCAGGCTGTTGCTGTCCAATCCGCGCTCTCTGGCTCGGTGCCAGGCTGTGCTGTGCGGCTTGCGATGGTGCGCTGCTGATGCTCTCTGAAGACTCGCTAGTTAGTGTTGGCTGAAACTATCAAGAGTTTGTGCACAGGAGAAAAGATGACTGTGGCTCCCAGCAGGTCAGGAAGAAGACCGGTTTGTTCCTGATGAAGCGCTAGTTCTGAATAGTGATTCAGCTTTCCACAGTTCTGACCTGTTCATGAGGCTTGCTGCTGATGCTAACCTCGGGTGGATCCTCTGGTTGCTCTCTGGCAACCTCCGCTCTAGACTCTTAGAACAGAGGAAAGTTCTGGCACTCGGACACACTGGCCGTTCCGTGGTTGTCCGGGCTGAGTCTCAGGATGGTCAGGAGGCGTGCTGCGAGAATGTCCTGCCCTTGGGAGCCTTCTTCTCCTGGGCCGTCCTGCCCTAGAATTCTCCTAAGAAAAGTCTTTAGAATAGTTCTCCTGTGTTGCCTGTTTTTACCTGGAGGAACTTCAGCTCGTTCATTGGCTGAAAGTTTCGTGGGCATCAGAGACCCACGTGGGTTACTCGGCCCTACCAGTCCCTGATTGGTTGATCAAGGTGAGATATGAGTCACTTACTCCTGACACTTAGGAATGCAGTCCAGATGTCCATCTGGCACTCCCTAGACAGATAGTCGCCAATGGATGACCATTGATCATGATAGCCAGGCTTAGCTAAGTGCATCCCCATTTGGGAGCTGTCCCTTATCAAAAGAAAACATCTTTAAATCAGCCTGCAAGAATAGCTTCTCTGTGGCTGCACCACAGAGATGAAGAGAGAGACGGGGACTCATTTGGGAAAGCACAGCAACACTTAATTCTTTCTTATTAACAAGCCTCGCCGCTACACTCTATAGGCAGTTTCTTCAAGCCCATTAAGGGATGGTGGTCAGTGACAATAATAAAAGAAGAACCTGTTAAATAATGAGAGAAATGTCTGACTGACCATACTATTGCGCTCCACTCTTGGTCAAAGGTGGACCAGTTGCGTTCTGTGGCAGTGAAGACATGACTGGCATAGGCTACGACTTTTTCAGTGCCCTGTTGTTCTTGTGCAAGGACTGAGCCTATAGCATCATGTGAGGCATCTGGGTAGAGGATGAACGGCTTTGTAAAATCTGAGTAACTCAGTAACGGAGGCAAAGAGAGAACATTACGGAAATACTGAAAGGACTCTTCGCATTGGGCTATCCATGAAAAGGTTTGTGTCAGTTGGTGCAAAGGGGCTGCTTTGTCTGCAAATCCCTTAATAAAATGCCGATAATATGATCAGAGACGTATAAAATCTCATACCTCTGTGGCTGTTGTAGAGGGAAGCTAATTCAGGACTTTATCTGTAATTTTTTATCTGTCAAGTTGGCATTTTTGAAGATGAAGTCTGAGGCCTGCCTGACGCAGTCTGCTGAAAACCTCAGTGAGGCTGTCCATAGGTGACTATTCATTGTTATTAAAAAGACTTAAAGTTGTGATATTTAGAAATATAAATTTGTTTGGTGCGAGTGAGGTTTTATTTAATCTCTTACCAAGGGAAACATTTCATTTTTTCAAAGAAATGTTTGTTAAAAAAAGAAGTCATAGTTCCAGTGGGATTCGATCACAGACCGTGTGACATGGGAGTCAGGAACCTATTATCGACAGACAATGTACAGATTTGATAAAGCTATAAAATAATGTAATTAGGCACAGAACAAGTTTACAGCACAGTACAATAATAAATGCTGACCATGACTTTAGAAGCATAAATTACCTTACACTCAATTTAAACACAAGCTGTCTTTAGCCCTCTAAGCTGGTTCATACAGAAATGTAGAGAACCAGGCTCAGAACAAACAGCTTCATTAGCGAATACATATACAGGACAACTGGAGAAGACGTTTTACAGAGGATGGATTTTTAGAAACATCCCATCAGTGACATCACTGAAGTCAACTCCTAGGTAACTGTCGTGTGGATAGTTTCACAAGAATCAGACAAAGATTTAAGCATCGCTTGTTCTAGATAAAACTGCAAAAAAAAACAACAACCCATAATGTACTTCTTTGCGGCTCTGTTTGTCCAAATCATATATTCACAACGTGAAATTAGAAAAATAATATTACGTAACCAAAATCCGCAATATGGAAACAGAACCTGTGTAATTGTTGATAGATGATGGACTCGTAACATTTTTACAAGACGAACTACAACATTTTAAAAATGACTTGTATGTACTTGATATCTCTAATCAATCCACGGCGATATAGTTAAAGCAGAGTCCCCGCACTGCATTAAAACAAAACGAAAACTAAAACGCCCTGGGCATACTGTTTTGCGCTTCTTATCAGTTGCTCAAAAGTAATTTGACCGTATGAAATGCATAATATAAACCTAGAAACATATACGTGAGCAGTATTTACGTAGTATCGGTGTCAAGACATACCTCTAAAATACTGTAGATCAAGTTAAAAATATCTCAAGACCGATTCTGGTCATAATGAAACCATGTTTCGTGTATGTTTTCTTTAAAGTACCGAGACCAGCCATATATTGTATGTTTAAGTTCCAAAATTAATATCGTTTATGGCCTTCACACGCGTTGCAGTATGCTCCTATTCTTTTTATGCTCAGGCACTAAGATTTCCCTTCAGAGGTAAAATTCCATATAAATATTCAATACTTAAACGGGCACAGTTAAGACATTAAATATACATATACATACTGTATACAGTACAGTTTGCATACGGTAGGTAATATGTTTATGTTCCTAAATCAATCTCTTTTATGAGCATGTGAAAGGCATGGTGAATCGATTCTCAAAAATTACTGTACTTTGCATGGTTGGAAAAAAATGCGTGATTGCGAAATGCTGTGGTGTTACTTTTACAAAGACGGTCAATGAAAAAAGGAATGTGGACAGGGCAATACTTTGAGTTTACACTTACAGCTTGTCCAAGGTCATTCATTATTAATACTATTAGTAATATCTTCGTTAAAGACTTTGATGGCGACAGCTCAAACACGAGAGGTTGAGCTTTATTAGCTCCACCTTGCGGAAATTCCGGATACTATTATTTTGCTAGCGGTATTTACCGGTAACTCGCGGTATTTACCGGTAATTTGCGGTAGACTGCGTACAGCGTACCGGAAAATAATGCGGTATCGCCCGCGCATTTTGAATGGTTGCATCTGTAAGGTGTCCATGCTGCGTACTCCTGTGACAGTGATGACATTGACCTGTGGGCCACTGACAATGAAGCTGAAGACTGGCCCCCATCTCCAGCTAACATTTGTTTCCCTGCCTTTGGCGTTCTGTGAAATGTACATGACACAAATGTGATGGTTTCGGACTGGGAGAACATTGTCTGGAGTGCTCTTTACCTCTGTTTCTGTCTCTCTCATATCTGGAACCTGAGCTGGTTGGGTCATCTGAGCAGTGCCTGTACCTCTGCTGAGACATTCCAGACTCTTTTTCAAAGCTGTCAGACCACCCCCGCTGATGATGGCCTGACACCTGCCGGTCCCAGCATAAAGGCTTGTCAGAACCGTGGTGTTGTTGGTATGAACTGGCACCAGGACTGGGGCTGCGAAAAGATTGGGTTTGACTGATGCAGCTGCGTGAAGGAGATCTGCCTCTGCTGTGGTCTGGGGTCTGGTGTCTCCTACGTGCAGCAGATGAAGACTGGACCTCCGGGGAATGAGAATGGGTACATGCCTGGGTGCGAGTCAGTGATGTTACAGCTGACTGCAATCTGTCCACTTGAAGTGTAAGTTTGTCTAGCTGGGCTGCTAGCTTGTCAGCACTGGTATTAGACAAGCTATGGACTGGGGTGGAGAGAGTAGGCGGTGGAGTAGTCATTGACACTGCAGCTGGGAAGATGCCATGAAATGTGGAATGCACTCTCTCACACTGGCTAGCTACCTTAAGAGCTTCATCAAGAGTGGTAACGCCAAACTCAAGGTCAAGTCCAGCAATGAAACGCCTCAGGATTTCTCGTGTAATGGCAGTTTGCCCATAATCTGGGAAAGCTTGCAGTACAAGGCGACGCAACTCTGCTGCATACACCTCCTAAGGTTCATTAGGCTGATGCGGCCGTGCATTCAGATATGTTTGAAATGTCCTGAGTTCCTGTTTTTGTCCAAAAAAGGATTGCATGTGCTTGCAAGTGTTATCATAATCACATTTCACTGTCTCTGGGAGACTGTCCCAATAACTAAATGCAGCACCTGCCAATCTAGGTGGAAGAATTTTGGCTATTTGTGTTTTATCCATACCTGAAGTCTCACAGCTGTAATGTTGCCATAGCCAAAATGTAAATGTAGTGGCTCTCTGAAGGCACCAGTTCTGTAGGGTTTGGGCATTTACTGGAACAATTATTAATTGTAGCAGTAAATCACAAAGTTGATTCTTTTGATGGCTTTTGAATCCAACCATGCGACATAACTCAAACAACGCACACACACAGGTACTAATACACGAGGATACATTTATTAATACATAGAATATGCCTTAAACCTAACAGATCTTATCGAGAGGGTTATCAGAATACAAAAGGTATATATTCAGTCAGTTACAAAGTGTTACACATATCAAGAGGACATACGTTCAGTATATCATTCATTAAGACAGTTTCATAAATGAACTTGGTTATAACTTCTACATTAGATACTCAAAACAAGTACATAACTCTTAGGAATTAAATTGATATCAAGTGGTTGGGATAACAATTGAATTCTCGAGCTGTAATGCATTGAAGTTGAATACTCATCCAATCTCTGGGGATTCAGATCTCCTGCGGGCTCAAAGAAACAGTTGCAGGCTTGTTGCTGTCCAATCCGCGCTCTCTGGCTCAGTGCCAGGCTGTGCTGTGCGGCTTGCGACGGTGCGCTGCTGATGCTCACTGACCGGCTAGTTAGTGTTGGCTTTAACTAGCAAAGTTTGTGCACAGGAGAAAAGATGACTGTAGGTCCCAGCAAGTCAGGAAGAGGACCGGTTCGTTCCTGATGAAGCGCTAGTTCTGAATAGTGATTCAGCTGTCCACAGTTCCGTCCTGTTCACGAGGCCTGCTGCTGGTGCTAACCTCGGGTGGATCCTCTGGTTACTCTCTGGCAACATCCGCTCTAGACTCTTAGAACAAAGGAAAGTTCTGGCACTCGGACACACTGGCCGTTCCGTGGTTGTCCGGGCTGAGTCTCAGGATGGTCAGGAGGTGCGCTGCGAGAATGTCCTGCCCTTGGAAGCCTTCTGCTCCTGGGCCATCCTGCCCTGGAATTCTCCTTTGAATTCCCTTTAGAAAAGTCCACAGAATTCTCCTGAATCCCTTCTGAATCTTACTGAATCTCCCAGGCTCTCTGTGTTGCCTGTTTTTACCTGGAGGAACTTCAGCTCATTGATTGGCTGAAAGTTCCATGGGCATCAGAGTCCCACGTGGGTTACTCGGCCCTACCAGTCCCTGATTGGTTGATCAAGGTGAGATATGAGTCACTTACTCCTGACACTTAGGAATGCAGTCCAGATGTCCATCTGGCACTCCCTAGACAGATAGACGCCAATGGATGACCATTGATCATGATAGCCAGGCTTAGCTAAGTGCATCCCCCTTTGGGAGCTATCAAAGGAAACCTTAAATCAGCCTGCATGAATAGTTTCTCTGTGGCTGCACCACAGAGATGAACAGAGAGATAAGGCCTAATTTGGGAAAGCTCAGAAACACTTAATTCTTTCATATTAATAAGCCTCGCCGCTACACAGCACACTTGAAAACGTCTAACCCACTGTAAAAAACGTTCGGTTCCTTCACCAGTGAAATCCGCCGGCAAAACGGCATTGAAATGCACCGCTGCAGTGAATGTGTCATCGTCAGACATGTCTGTAGACATACTCAATTTCAAAACGGACTTTCTCCTAATGGATTCACTCCAAGAATCTTCAGAAATATTATAGTGATTTTGACTGGACGAAAGAAAAAAAAACAACAAATCCGTATGCAATATGAAGTCAAGAATAACCGCGTCACAAAGACAAAAAAAAGTAAAATATCCAAAATGCAATCGGAGATGGCAGTATTAAAGTTAAAAGTTCTTAACTTGAAGATTTTACTTGTGGCGAACAAGTAACGAATTCCAGTACGTTTTGTTTCAAGATAATATAGATAAAAACATATATCCTAAAGTTATAAAAATAATCAGTCAGATAATGATGCTCATCCTACTGAATCCATGAAATGCCAAAGCAGTGTAGTAAACTCAGGGTGCAGTCCCTTTGCGAACATCAAATCATCCAAATGAAATGTCCAAATGGCAAGACACGGTGCTGAAGTTTTGTTTTTTTTCCGTGAAGACCACACACACACAAAAAAAAGCTGCTGCCACCAAATATGTAAGATCCTGGGTTCGGTAAAATGTTTCAGGCATTCATGTGAAGGACAACAGAGCTTTCACTGGCGATTATCAAACTTTATTGATAAAACCAAAACAAAAACTAGCCGACCAAACCAGGAGAAGAAAAATAGAATCAAGAATAGCGCGATGTTTATACATTGGATATGAGATTTTTTTTGTAGTCTTGCCAGAGAATGACAAAATTTAAGATATTAAAAACTAGAAAAACCAACACTGCACTGAATTTCTAATTCAGCACATAATATAAAACAAGAGAAGTGCAAAGAGATAAAGAATACTTGAAAAACTTGATGTGAAAAATTGGCAAAGCTACAACAGATATTGACTGATAGCTTTGAACTGTTGTTTCAAATTAACTAAGTACCTTCTCCTTCATTTTCTCAGGCCCCAGAACAAATATAATTCCTTTAATATACAGTACAGCAACAGCAGCACTCTTCAATATTAACTTCCTGTAGAGCTGTGAATCTGGTACTTACCAAACCTCATAAACTGTACTGTATACAGTATGTATATGTATATTTAATGTCTTAACTGTGCACATTTAATTGAATTAAAAAAAATTATTTAACACGAACATTAAGCTGTTTACATCTTCCGCCTGAGAACAGTCACCCGTTGCTACCCAACGCAGAATGGTGATTGGCTGACACTATCTGACACCCTTCTGATTGGAGAAAAAAGACTTGCTGGTTTGCTATACCAGGAAGAGGATTTCTTTCTATTCAAAACGTGTATTTTAAAAGTTTAAGAAGTAAAAACCTTACAGCGTACACAGATTTCTAAACTGATCAGGATCGTTATCTTTGTCTTATGCATAATAATGTTCACCGCTCTGTCCAGCAAATTAATAATAAACTTTATTTTATATAGCGTTTTAAACGAATAAGTAATTAGATTGCTCATAAACCTAATCACTTGCTTTTTCTTTTTATTTAGGCTCAGATTTCAACTATAGATCGTATTATTAATAACCATAATAACAACCAACAAACAAAAACAACCATATAAACATAATGGTGGTGCTGGACCTTCCAGTTTTATTTATTTATTTTTTAATCGCGTAACATAAACATATTACCGTATGCAAACTGTACTGTATACAATATGTATATGTATATTTAATGTCTTAACTGTGCCCGTTTAAGTATTGAATATTCATATCTAATTTTACCACTGAAGGGAAATCTTAACATAAACATACAGTATATGGCTGGTCTCGGTACTTTAAAGAAAAAAATACACACCGGTATTCCATTTCTCCCTAAACATTGTAAGCTTCGAAGTCTTTAACTAACGTGATACCGGAGTCAACAAGCATACTTTTAGAATTTGATTAAAAGGGAATATAATATGGAATCGCGTATCTCAAGAAATTAATAACGATATCATTATATTCATGTTGCAAAAGAACTGCAACGGACATAAAAACTCCCTTGCATGGTTTCATTACGACCAGAATCGGTCTTGAGATATTTTTAACTTGATTTACAGTATTTGAGAGGTATGTCTTAACACCGATACTACAGTGCTTAAGTACTGCTTACGTATATGTTTCTAGGTTTATATTATGCATTTCATACGGTCAAATTACTTTTGAGCAATAAGAAGCGCGAAACGGTATGCGTTTTACTTTCGTTTTGTGCTGGGACCCGTGGATTGATTAGAGATATCAAGTACATACAAGTCATTTTTTAAATGTTGTAGTTCGTCTTGAAAAAATGTTACGAGTACATCATCTATCAACAATTACACAGGTTCTGTTTCCATATTGCGGATTTTGGTTATGTAATATTATTTTCTAGATTTCACGTTGTGAATATGATGGGATGTCTGATGGGATGTTTCTAAAAATCCATCCTCTGTAAAACGTCTTCTCTAATTCTCCTGCATATGTATTCGCTAATGAAGCTGTGTGTTCTGAGCCTAGATCTCTACATTTCTGTATGAACCAGCTTAGAGGGCTAAAGACAGCTTGTGTTTAAATTGACTGTAAGGCAATTTATGCTTCTAAAGTCATGGTCAGCATTTATCTTTGTACTGTGCTGTTAACGTGTTCTGTGCCAAGTCACATTATTTTATAGCGTTTTTAAAGCGTTATCAAATACGGTGTTACTGTAGTTTACTGAGTCCCATGTCACATGGTCTGTGATAGAAACCTGTAAAACCGGTTTAATTAGTCACAGCCAGCACTCTTCAGGTGTGAGGGTCTTCTGCTCAGAATGAAACGCTAAAATGTTTGTGTATATTCTAATGGTAGTGGGGGCGGGGTGTGTGGGAACAGGTTTGGTTGAAACATTTTCTCTGAAAGCATTTTCTCCGCAGTTTAACCGATCTTGTTACAGCATGTTACAGTTTACTATTATTAACCATATTAATTTTAAGTGCTTAATGTAAAATCTTGTAAAAATATATTTTCATTGTTCAAATATACATTAAGTCTGACTATCATATAATAAGTTAAATACAAAACTAAAGAAAAAATAGGGTTAAATATAATTCAAAATATTTTGCTAACAATGTTAACTTTTTATGAATAATACAATGTATTAACTAAGGAGTAGGATGGCACAGTTGTTAGTATGTTTTTTTTTTAACCCAATCTCCGGGAAACCATTAGTACGATGGTGAATCGGAGATTCTCAACCCTTGCTGCGTACGACTGGAAAAGAATTCGTGATCGGATCAACGAAATGCTTCGTAGGAGGAGGCGGTCTTTTCCTCTTGTCTAACAGTCTGTCCACAAACAAAACATTCCTGTTAGACAAGAGGAATTGAAAAAAAAACAATGTTGTCAATGAAAACCGGTGTGTGTGTCTCTCCCTGCTGGATGTCCCTCTCACAAACTGCTGAATGAATAAAATACTTTTATTGAAAACGAGTTTGCGATTGTCTGGTCTTTAAATTCTGGAGATACGCGATTCCATATTATATTCCCTTTTAATCAAATTCTAAAAGTATGCTTGTTGACTCCGGTATCGCGTTAGTTAAAGACTTCGAGGCTTAAAATGTTTAGGGAGAAATGGAATACTGGTGTGTATGTTTTCTTTAAAGTACCGAGACCAGCCATATACTGTATGTTTAAGTTCCAAAATTAATATCGTTTATGGGCTTCACACGCGTTGCAGTATGCTCAGGCACTAAGTAAAAGGAGATGCTTCGTATTGCTTGACTAATTTTAAAAACTAAGTTATAAATATAAAAATTGCAGGCGCTGCTCTGGTGCGTCGGCTCCTACACAGTGCCTGTCTGCCGTAAGCGTTACAATATACATACAGTACCCAACACTGCTTGTACCCATCTGTCATGCAAATAAAACACCTTGAATTGAATTGAATTGAGGGGAGAAGGAGGGGATACTAAAGCCAATACTGGCTCAATGGGCTTTGACGTGCTAATGCGTTGGTTTAACGGTCCGGGTGTGGCAGGCTTCCAATGTCAACTCAGCTCGATTAGAAGACAATGAACGTATTTTAGCCCTAAATGAATTAATAGCAAACATGGTTTACATAAAATACATTTTTCCAAAAAAGTTTATAATAATACGATCTATAGTTGAAATCTGAGCCTACTTTAAAAATAAAGGAAAAGCATTTTCAGAGAGCAATCACGCTGTGTTTATGTAGAAAAAGTGATTAGGTTTATGAGCAATCTAATTACCTATTCGCTTAAAACGCTATATAAAATAAAGTTTATTTAGAGATGAATGATCAGTGTCGCAGTTTAAATAATGTGAGTCAGGAAACTAACACAGCGCCACCGGATTTAATAACGCAATAAAAACGCTATAAAATAATGTGACACAGTACAGCACAGTACAACAATACTGACCATGACTTTAGAAGCATAAATTACCTTACACTCAATTTAAACACAAGCTGTCTTTCTGTATGAACCTCTAAGCTGGTTCATACAGAAAATGTAGAAATGCATTAGCCTGATCATGATTAAAAAACACATAATTAAACACGCGTTTGCGATTTAAATCAGAACACGATTTAAATCAATATAAATGTTTATATTGTAACGCATACTGTCCAGCCTCCATTTCTCTATAAAAATTTACTGTTGCACACAATAGAAGCAGGAACCGCTGTCAGAAGGGAAGATATGTTCAAAATATCGCAAATATCGATCATTTTGCGATATTTTGAAATATAAAAGTCAATTGATTGTCCATAATATCGCTTACCTATATTTTCGAAGAAATGTTTGTTAAAATAAAAGTCCAGCACCAGCTGGATTCGAACACACAACCTGCCAGTTGGTAGTCACGCACCTAGACCAGTAGGCTACAAGAGAGCTCACATGATCAGGCAGGCGAAACAGCCCTACATAGCTCTGCCGCAGTACACGGATATAATCATACCGTTATTAAATTCTTTAGATACGCGATTCCATATTATATTCCCTTTTAATCAAATTCTAAAAGTATGCTTGTTGACTCCGGTATCACGTTAGTTAAAGACTTCGAAGCTTACAATGTTTAGGGAGAAATGGAATACCGGTGTGTATTTTTCCTTGTGATATTTGAAGCTCTAGTTGAATGATAGGTGTCGCATTTTAAATCATTTTCGTAGCTAGAAATTATGAAACGCCCTGTTAAAAGCAAGGAAGTTTTTATGCCCCGTTGAAGTAAAACAAAATGCCTGACAAAGTATGGCTTGGACAGATTCCAAGTGCTTGTACAAATGTGCTAAAGAAATTATACTTTGAGTATACAGCTTGTCCAAAGTCATCCATTATTAATACTATTAGTAATATCTTCAGTAAAGGCTTTGATGCATAAATATTTCTGATAAAGGTAGGTTGTGTACTTTTGTCCAACTGAGCAATCTTGCTTTCATAAAATATACCAACATTTTAATGACTGATGATTAACATGCTGTAATACACAGTTCAAAATTAAAGGCTCAAATGCTGTACATGAGAGGTTAAGCTCCCCCTGGCGGTTTTACAAGGCGACGCCGGATAGTTAGTCACGTGACACACGTGAAACGCGTGATACCGCGTGATACTGCGTGATACTGTGACACGCCCACCGGGGTATGCCGCGAAATACCTCACCCATTTTGAATGGCTGCATCTGTAAGTGACTCATATCTCACCTTGATCAACCAATCAGGGACTGGTAGGGCCGAGTAACCCAAGTGGGTCTCTGATGCCCAGGAAACTTTCAGCCAATGAACGAGCTGAAGTTCCTCCAGGTAAAAACAGGCAACACAGGAACACTATTCTAAAGACTTTTCTAAGGAGAATTCTAAAGGAGAATTCCAGGGCAGGACAGCCCAGGAGAAAAAGGCTCCCAAGGGCAGGACATTCTCGCAGCGCGCCTCCTGACCATCCTGAGACTCAGCCCGGACAACCACGGAACGGCCAGTGTGTCCGAGTGCCAGAACTTTCCTCTGTTCTAAGAGTCTAGAGCGGAGGTTGCCAGAGAGTAACCAGAGGATCCACCCGAGGTTACCATCAGCAGCAAGCCTCATGAACAGGTCGGAACTGTGGACAGCTGAATCACTATTCAGAACTAGTGCTTCATCAGGAACCAACCGGTCTTCTTCCTGACCTGCTGGGACCCACAGTCATCTTTTCTCCTGTGCACAAACTTTGCTAGTTAAAGCCAACACTAACTAGCCGGTCAGTGAGCATCAGCAGCGCACCGTCGTAAGCCGCACAGCACAGCCTGGCACGGAGCCAGAGAGCCCGCAGGAGATCTGAATCCCCAAAGAATGGGTGAGTATTCAACTTCACTGCATTACTGCTCGAGAATTCAATTGTTATCCCAACCAGTTGATATCAATTTAATTCCTAAGAGTTATGTACTTGTTTTGAGTATCCAATGTAGAAGTTATAACCAAGTTCATTTACGAAACGGTCTAAATGGATGATATACCGAACGTATGTCCTCTTGATATATGTAACTCTTCGTAACTGATTGAATATAACTCTTTTGTATTCTGATAACCCTCACGATAAGATCTGTTAGGTTTATATGCATATGTTATGTATTAATTATATAATAGGCCCTACAGAACTGGTGCCTTCAGAGAGCACACTACACAAGTGTATCTTGAAAACAGTATTGGAAATAATTACAGTATGTAACCAAAGGAAAAAATAGGATTATATAATAATAAGTGCTTGGAAACCTTCTTCATTCTTTTTCGTTTGGTTCCTGTGACTGTTTAAATCTGCTTAATTCACAACAAGCCACAGTAGAATAATAAAATATTTATATATTGAAATAATGTTTTTTGTAAAAAAGCCCTACTCTCGTTTTTCATTAATCTAATATTTAAATAGTGTAGTACACAGTTTAAAATTAATAAAAGTCTTAACAGTATACAACTTAAATTCTACGATTAGTAAAAGATCCTTTATTGGAAGATGTCCTTTGGGATTGACCAGGATTTGAAACCAGGCATTTTCTGGCAACAGCCCAAATGCTATCAGATACCACATTAAGCTTTCACTGTTTCACCTCGGGGGTTTACAAAGTAGTGCAGTCCCACAACTGAAAATTTCTTTTTAAAATGTGTGGTACAACACGGTGCAGGCACTGCAATGTACTGCATTATTAGATCTATGTAAAACCAACAAATGTTATGTTAAACTGATAGATTGGAAATTGTGACAGAGCTTCAGTCTGAAGAAAATATTTTTGCAAAGAAGATAAGCAATGGACCTTTAAATGTTATGAAGTCTTAATACATAGAGCATGTATCCCATTTCTTAAAACTGACTAGGTAATTTTGACAGGTAATTCCTGAGTCAGCAGATACTCTAAAGCAATTGAAGAATGGTCTCATAGGCTCAAATGTGATATATTACATTATTGATTTAACTATCTATTATTTCAGAAGAGCAAGGCAACTCAAATATTCTGTTGCTAATTGACAGCATACTGTGATGCCCATTTTCTCAAGTACTTGTTTTGTTGGAATGGGATGTCACAATGTCTTAGAAAAAACACAGTATCTTGATTTAGTCCCAAATATTTTAACACACATTATACATCTGCTTTTAAAGTTTAAAGGGAAAGGAAATACAAACTAAACATACTAAAAACTCTCTCCCCTTTTCACCATTCCTCAAACTCAATGCAGTGATGCAGCGATACAGTGATGCATTGCACAAACTTCAAAAACCAAGCTCGCATAATTCACTCTTTTCTTCGTTGACAGATGATATCTAAAACATGTTATTGACACATATTTTGACATATTATTTACAGGGCCCTTACTCTCACCCGAGCCAAAAATAACCTTCATTTAATCAACACAAATAGAAACTCCCAGACTCACAATCACATTCCATTAGTGCTTCCCTACCACACTAACATTCTAGCAGCTGACCAGCTCACAGAAGTGTTTCACACTGCTGTGCTCCATTAATATATCACAAATTAACTGAGAAAAACTTTTTTTATTATTAATTATTATTAATTAATTAATCACATATCTAAAATTTTAACGTGGATTGACATGGGTTCAAAAAGCCAGTAAAATCTCCTCATTTAGAGCGCAACACACACACTGATACTGTTTGAAGAAGAACAGGTGGAATTAACTGTACACAGAAAGCTCACCCAGGGACAGGATGCATCTGTGTTTGAAAATACCTTTAGGTTTGTTACTCTCTAGCTAGCTTAGCAGTCTTTTTATTGATAGTTTCATTTCCATTACACCTCAAAGTGACATATACTGATGCAGCCATTCAAAATGCACAGTACAACCACGTACCGCATGTAATTACCCACAGTGCACTGCGGTGTACCACGGTTCGTCATTTGGCTGGCCAAAATGACCAACACGGGCACTCGCAGTGCATTGGTTGTTAGTGAAATGATTTAATCATTTAATCTCTTTACTGTGCATGTTTTAATCCACTTAGTATTGAATATTTATTAGGAAATTTACAACTAAAGGGACATTTTAGTAGCTGAGAATAAAAAGAAGAGGAGCATAACATGTCTGGATGTCATAAACGATATTAATTTAGGAACATAAACATATTATGTAAACTGTATATGGCTGATATTGGTAGTTTAAATAAAAAAAAAACACACACCAGTATTCCACTTTCTTCCTAAAAATTTCAAGCATCAAAGTCTTGCATTCGGTTACATACCGTGGTTATTTTGGAAAACTTTTTACATGCTCCTTCTGACTATATTAAGTTTATATACTTTGTAAAAAGTTATAATGTTTTAATGTTTTCTGCAACTTTTCTGTGGTGTAATGGGTTAGACGTATGCTTTCCTTGCTGTAAGTCGGTTATTCAAACCTAGCTGTTGCCATGTGCTGTCTTCTAACAAACATTTCTTTGAAAAACTAAAATAGCAAATACTATGGACACTGTATTGACATTATTAGAATTTGATTCATACAGAATATAATATGGAATCGCATAGCTAAAGAAATTAATAACGATAAAATAATATTCATATACTGTAGCTCAAATCCTGCTAAACTAAAAATTAGACACCAGAAGAGTATATTGGACAATGTTGTGAGGCTCTGGTGAAATTTCTCTGTAAACTAAAGAGTTATAGAGGAGACATGTTGTGTATCACCTCTTTTTACACTTGTACAAAAGAACATTCCAATGTTAATGTGACACAGAAGATATTATTAATAATGAAGACCTTTCAGGCTCATGTGGGTATGCTCCCTACCAGCTGGGGTATGAGACCCAGGCCTCCAGTGTCAACAGGGAAGCAGCCAATCGAGCTACAATGAGATCTGCCCTTACCACTGACAGATCAGGTCCCTTCTATTCACATAAAAGGCAGTGACGTTACCACGCTGGCAAGCCAGCTCGCACAATACCTGTAATGTTGGCCATACAGCGTATGCGTTACTGAAGCTGGAAGTTTAGCCTTTGTCACTAATGAAACCACTAAATAAAGACATAAATATAGAAATCCCTACATTACAAACTCTAAGCGTTTCATTTTGTCAATTGCTACAATATTGACAGCAGCATAGTTACAAGGAACATGTCAAAATGTTTCCAAAATAACCACAATTGAATGAGTTTTGATAATAATAGAGGAATAATAGAGTCCCCAATACCTTCATTTTGATTAAAATTGCAAACACGTGTTTAATTAAATGCCTTTATTGATTCACAATGCAATGTAAATCATTATCTTTGTCTTCTAAGTCCCTTAATTAACTTTAAGCATAGCTTTCTCACCATTAAGATTTATTTTTCATACATTGTACTTTCTCATGGGATCACACCTGAAAAGATTAGATTGTATTCGTTTTTTATATAAATTAAAGAAAAGTGTCATCTATACAAAAAGGTTGTTTTTATTTAATACACTGGATAGTTATATTAAAAGAGATAATAATTCAAGTTGTATACTGTTTAGACTTTGAATCATTTTGAACTGTAATACAGCATGTTTAACATTAAACATGAAAAAGTCTGTATATTTTATAAAAACAAGATTGCTCAGTTGGACAAAAGTACACAACCTTCCACCTTCATCATAAATAGCTTAATTATGCATAAGTACTGAGATGGATAGTTTAAGTAAATATGCTGACAAATATCTGAATTTTTGCAAGACAAAATTGTATTCAGCTGAGAATCAGCTATGTGACCTTGCCCTTCATGAAATGAAAAGAGGTTTAGTGGGCAGCATTAATCACAGTGTAGGGACCATTGAGGGTTTTAATACACTGTACAGTATAACAGTATAAAGTAATGATGTTTTTTAATATTTGTAATCGCTATTCTTGCAAGTGAAATACTGGTGTGTATTTTTTAAATAAACTACCAATACCAGCCATATGCAGTTTACATAATATGTTTATGTTCTTAAATTAATATAGTTTATGAGTATGCGAAAGGCATGGTGAATCGGTGATTCCCTAAATTTACTTTGTATGATTAAAAACGAATACGTGATCGGATCAATGAAATGCTGTGGCGTTACTTTTTGGAATGGGAAATGGAAAAATAAAGTATTTTCATGTTGCAACAGTTAAACTAATGCAGACGGTTACAAAGAATACAGTAATAATTTGAGTTTATAGCCTGCTCAAGGTCATTCATTATTAATACTATTAGTAATATCTTCTGTAAAGAGTTTGATGCATAAAATATTTCTGCATAATTAAAATATGTATGATGAAGGTGGAAGGTTGTGTACTTTAGTTCCAACTGAGCATTCTTGCTTTTATAAAATATACCGACTTTTTAATGTTTAATGATTAACATGCTGTAATACACAGTTTAATATATTTAAAAGTCTAAAGAGTATACAACTTAAATTCTTAATTGGAAAAAGATTGTCCCTCAGCAATGTTTTCTGGTGACAGCTCAAATGCGGTACATGAGACGTTAAGCTATATTAGCTCAACCTGGAGGTTTTAAAAGGTCTTACAAGGTGCTTCCGGATACTATTAACATATTTGAATTTGCATACGCTATAATGCAGTATATTGTGCCACGCCCACTGCAGCGTACCTCGCTCATTTTGAATGACTGTAAAAAGACAATAAATAGAATTTTTTTCAAGCATATTCATGTTATGAAACTAAATAAAAATGTGGATTCATCTCCTTTCAATCACCCCACCCTCCCTTCCATGTTTTAAGAAATGCTGCTACAAGACTCCTATTAATAATTCCTGCACCCTTATTTCTTGTATGTGTAATGATCATTGTCTCATTAGTTGATCAGAGTTGTGTCTGGTGTTCATTGCATTATTGTGTATGTTCAGCAGGTGTCTGTCCCAATGTTTTGGATCTTTCTTTTTCTGTCTTTCTCTAAGCAAATTATCCCTAGGAAATTTGTAAATATTCCTTGGAAAATAGTGTTGGCACAAAAAGTCTCAAGTGATAGAACCAAGATGTTAAACTCAGTTCCACATCTTCAGTTGCCCCGCAGTAATCAATAATTTATTATTATTGATTATTAGTGGACACCTGAAGAAGGCTCCACAGCTGAAACATTGTGTTTTCTTTCTGGAATAAACCTATTACTTGTTCCATCATCAAATTTAATTCACCCTAATTAAATCTTGTTACACCACTGCAATGGTGCTCTGACATTGAGTTACTCCCAGCAGTGCTAGTCTAGTACTAGCCTTAAGAGATTCTTCCAGCCTGAAATCTGAAACCAGGAAATATTCTTTCCATCTTCTGATCTGAGAACTTCCAGAGCATCACCAGTCTGGTGGCTTCTGCCCTTTCATCAGTCTGCCCATCTGCAGCACAGTCTTGCTGCCTGACTCAAAACCCCAAAATCTGAGCTTGCGCTGCTTGAGCTGCTTTTCGACATTACTATCACTTCCTCATCTGTTGTCTTCGGTGAGTCCCCAGCTCTTCCACCTTCGACAATCCCTGGCAGCCTCTGAAGACCACAGAGTCACCAGTGATTACAATGTGTCAGTAACCTGTGGCTGTCAACTTTAGCCAGCAGCAGTGTTACACAGTCCACATGCAGAATCTCTAATTAAAAAAACAAGAAACATGAGATAACACAGAGATACTGTTTTACTGTTGTTCTTATTTAGTGACATATGACACAATTATTTGTGCATCAGCCTTGTAGCAGGAAACTAATTCAGAGGCTTACATTTAACATTATATAAATTGATTATTAAAAAAAGAACTAATATATTACAATTATGTGTCACTTTACACATTAAAGGACTTACTGTAATGTCACGGCTAAATACAGCCACACGGGTGGTGATTGTTAGAACCCAAGTGCAAGAGACCGGAGAGTAAAAAATGAGAGGTGATATTGAACTTATAACTGGCAGGCGGCATGTTAATCAGCCCAGGCCAGTCAGTAATGGGGAGGAACAATGATCCCAGTAGAAGACAGGCTAACAGCATTCCTGGCAAAAACAGGGTGCTAAACACAGACCATTGGTTGGAAAAAGGGAGTCTCGGGTTAGGAAAGAAACTGAATAGCAAGGCCCCTGCAAAGGGAACTAAATGGATTTAGAAGGGCAGCCCTCAGGAGTGCCAGGGGTACAGGTTGGCAAACTCGATGACATGGTAATCAGTGAAAATAATAAGTGCAGAATGGAGTGTTGTCTACAACCTGAGAGTGCTGTGTCAGATGATGCGGAGGGCAGACTAAGAGCTAAGATTGGTGTGGCAGATCTTGCTGGAGCTGAATATGCTGCACCAGGCAAAGTACTGTCTTGTAGCAGAAATAGCTGCCAAAAACAGTCTTCTGGTCTGAAACAAGAAGCCTCGTGTAAGGGAGAAACTGAATGGTGAGCCTCTTGAGAACGGAACTGGATGGATTTGAAAAGTAGACCTGAGGCCACTGAAACTTGCTGCACAGAGCAAAGGCTGGCTGGAAGCCACTGAGACTGCTGCACAGAATGAAACTGCTGAGCACAGCAAAGCTCATCGGGTACAGAGAAACCAAATAGCGCAGCTCCTAAAAAAGGGCACCAAATGTTTTTTCAGGGCAGGCTTTAGGCTGAAAACTACTGTGAAGAGCTGAGTGCAGGCTTGAGGTGAAAGTGCTGCACAGCCCATAGGTCACAAAAAAAGGGAGCCTTGGGTACAGGAGAAACCGAATAGCGAGCCTCCTGAGAAAGGGGACCAAGCTGGTTTTCAGTGTAGGTTTCAGACTGAAAACTGCAATGCATAGCAGAATGCAGGCTTGAGGTTGAAAATGGCTGCACAGCCTGTGGGTCAGAAAAAAAGGAAAAAGCAGTTTTTAGGCTGCAACTTCTTCAAAGAGTGAAGTGCTGTCTTGCTTAGTGGAGAAATGTGGTGAGTGAAAGCCATAGTGTTACGAACCCTGGCTCCCGGCAACGGAGGAGGCAGAAGTAGGCGTAGCCCCTATCTATCAGTTCACCTATCAGTTTTCCCATTCACCAACACACCCCCGTCTCATCCTACTTAAACACCTGTCCTTCCCTAACTCGTTGCTCAGTATTGGTTTTCCCTATCGAGCTTCCTGGTTGCGCTTCTTCTTCTTCTTCTCTGTGTTTGTCTTGGATTTCGGCTTTCGGTTTTTCCCTTTGGACTTCGGCTTTTCGGATCTCGGCTTGGATTGGTACTTTCGCTCTGTTTTGGATTTCTGGCTACCTCTGGATTCTCGGATTGTTCTACGGACTACGACTTCGGATTACTCTTCGGCTTCGGTGCACGTTCCCTTTCGGATATCTGGCTCCCCCTGGACTCTCGGCTCGTTCCTACGATTACGGTTTGCTTTCGGATTACGACTTGGCTTTGTTCGCTCCTGCAAGTGGGTTCACTCACTCGTTCGGTCCCTATTACCGAACTCGTAACAGAATACTGAGCCATTAACATGGACCCAGCGGAGCAACAGGAGATTCGCACGGCTTTGGATCAGCACGGACAAGCCTTACTCCAGCTCCAGGCTTCTGTCCAGCAGATCTCTGCGCACCTGTCTGCAATGCCGCCCATCGGCAATCGAGGAAGCAACGCTGGAGCTGCCGCTGCCGCTGCGGCTCCGCCCCCGCCAGCTTCTACACCTGCCCCTCGACCTCTTCCACTAACTCCACCAGACAGGTTTGACGGCAACCCTACCAAATGCCGGGGCTTCTTAGCACAGTGTGCGCTGGTTTTCAGGCTCCATCCGGAAACTTTTTTTTCTCCTCAGGACAAGATCACCTTCATAGTTTCACTGCTAACCGGCCGCGCTCTGGAATGGGCTACTGCTCTGCTTGATCGCGGGGCTCCTGAAATCCAGGATTATGATCTTTTTTTAGAAAAATTTAAGGGGGTTTTTTGTCGCCCCGTAGTTGGCCAAGACTCTGCATTCCGCCTCTCCTCCATCCACCAAGGCCGCCGGTCTGTACATGATTATGCTATTGATTTTCGAGTAGCGGCAGCAGAGACTCACTGGGACGATGAGGTCCTTATTTTTCTTTTCCGTCAAGGGCTCAGTGAAGAAATTAAGGACCATCTGGTAAATATGCCACAATTGGGAAATACCTTGGAGGAAGTTATTTCACAGGTTTTGCAATTGGAACTCAGAATTCGTCATAGGAGTGCCGAGAGAACCCGGTCCTCTATACTAGAGGCTCCCCGGCTATCACCTTTCAGATCTGCTGACTCGGAACAACCCATGGAAATAGCCCGCACCCGGTTAACCCCTGAAGAACGTGAGAGGCGACAACGAGAGGGTCGCTGCCTGTACTGTGGGAAACTTGGACACTTTAAAGCGGCCTGCCCTGCTGCATACTCGTCATTGAGGCGCCGCCCACCTTCTCGGAATCCTAAGGTGAGTGAGACTACTCAATTCCCTCAGTTTTCCTCAGGATTTTTTATTTGGTCTACCCTATTCTGGGATAATGAAAGGAGACCTCTTCTTGCTTTTATAGACTCAGGGGCGGCAGGAAACTTTATAGACGCCTCCGTCGCTCGAGCTTGGAAATTACCCTTGACCCTGGTGTCCACCCCTCTTCGTGTCCAGTCTATTGATGGCTCCCCCGTATCTCCTGGACTTATTAGGTGGCAAACGGAGCTTTTAAGCCTGCAGATAGGCGCCACCCATGTCGAGGACATCTGGTTTTATCTCCTGGAGACTCCTACACATCCTCTGGTTCTAGGATTTCCTTGGCTACAGCAGCATGACCCACACATTTCTTGGTCCCGTAAAGAGATTGTAGCTTGGGGACCCAGATGTATTAGAAAATGCTGTCGCCTACCAGCGAAGATTGCACTCATGGCGACGTCCCCTTCAGGGGTTCCTACCATACCCCCTCAATACTCTGATCTTCAGGAAGCCTTTAATGAGCAGGAGGCCTTGGCCCTCCCCCCTCATCGACCATACGATTGTGCCATTGACCTTTTGCCTGGTACTATCCCTCCCAAAGGTCGTATTTTTCCACTCTCCAATTCTGAGTCTGAGGCCCTGAAAGTCTATATACAAGATTCTCTGAAGGCTGGGCTTATACGTCCATCCACCTCACCAGCATGTGCCAGTGCTGTTCTCTCCCAACGTCATGGAGAAAAACAGATCCTTCATCCCTGTGCCTTCTTCTCTAAGAAGCTATCACCTGCCCAAATGAACTACGACGTCGGTAACCGTGAGCTCTTGGCCATTAAGCTGGCATTGGAGGAATGGAGGCACTGGTTAGAGGGTGCTCATCACCCTTTTTTAATTTTCACTGATCATAAAAACCTGGAGTATCTGCAGTCGGCCAAACGTCTTTGTCCTCGCCAGGCTAGGTGGTCCCTTTTTTTTTCCAGATTTAATTTCTTGATCACCTACACTCCAGGTTCCAAGAACGTCAAGGCAGACGCCCTTTCACGGATCCACGACCCCCCTGAGGCCGAATTGATTCCAGAACCTATCATCCCGTCTGGTAAGTTCCTGGCAGCTGTAAGATGGGACATTGAGGTAATTGTTCGACGAGCTTTGGTAGGACAGACGGTACCTCCTCAGTGCCCTCAGGACAAGTTATTTGTCTCTAATTCCGTCAGATCGGCAGTTTTACAATGGGGACACGACTCCCGCTTCGCCGGACACCCTGGATTCCACCGTACCTTGGATTTCATCTCCAGAGACTTCTGGTGGCCATCTATGGCCAAGGATGTCAAGGAATATGTCCAGGCCTGCTCTATCTGCTCCCAAATGAAGTCTTCCCGGATGAAGGCAGCGGGCCTTCTTCAACCCCTACCCATCCCGGACCGTCCTTGGACCCACCTCTCAGTAGATTTTATTACTGACCTTCCACCCAGCCATGGACACACAACTATTATGGTGGTGGTAGACCGTTTTTCTAAATCTGCCCATTTTATTCCCCTACCATCCTTACCGACAGCTCGAGAACTAGCTGAATTGTTTGTACAACATATCTTCCGACTGCATGGCATCCCTAAGGATATTGTTTCTGATAGGGGCCCCCAGTTTGTCTCCCGATTTTGGAGGGCCTTCTGTAAGTCGCTGGGCGCCTCAGTCTCACTTACCTCAGCTTATCACCCTCAGGCCAACGGTCAGACCGAACGAATGAATCAGGAACTGCTGACCTATTTACGGACTTATATCTCCTCTACCCATGACAATTGGGTGTCTTTGCTCCCATGGGCAGAGTATGCACACAATTCTCTGTATACCACAGCTACCGGCATGTCTCCCTTTAAGTGTGCTTTAGGTTATCAGCCTCCTCTTATCCCTGACTCCCACCACAACACAGAGGTACCTTCGGTTCAGGACTACATTTCTAAACTGAAGACCTTCTGGAGGAAGGCCAAAGCCACCCTTCTTCGCACCTCAGCTCAGCGGAAGAAGGTGACTGATCGGCGCCGTCGTATCCCACCCAGACTTCGTCGCGGTCAGTTTGTTTGGTTATCTACTCGTAACCTTCCTCTTAAGCAACCTTCTGGCAAGCTTGCTCCCAGGTACATTGGTCCTTTTCGTGTCCTCGCCCAGATCACCCCTGTGACTTACCGACTGGCCTTGCCTCCCACCCTTCGGATCCACCCCACTTTCCATGTGTCCCTCCTTAAACCCTTTCACAGATCCACCCTGTCTAAACCGCAAAAAAAAAACCCCACCGCCTCGAGTAATTGATGGACTCCCTGCTTACACAGTCAATAAAATCCTGGATTCCCGTTGGTCTCGTGGATCCCTACAATATCTCGTCGATTGGGAAGGCTACGGTCCGGAGGAGCGCTCATGGGTCTCGGAGAAGGATATTCTGGACCCCAACCTCATCCAAGACTTCCACCTTAACTTCCCGGATCGTCCCGTTAGGGCGTCAGGAGCCGCCCATAGAGGGGGGGGGGGGTAATGTTACGAACCCTGGCTCCCGGCAACGGAGGAGGCAGAAGTAGGCGTAGCCCCTATCTATCAGTTCACCTATCAGTTTTCCCATTCACCAACACACCCCCGTCTCATCCTACTTAAACACCTGTCCTTCCCTAACTCGTTGCTCAGTATTGGTTTTCCCTATCGAGCTTCCTGGTTGCGCTTCTTCTTCTTCTTCTCTGTGTTTGTCTTGGATTTCGGCTTTCGGTTTTTCCCTTTGGACTTCGGCTTTTCGGATCTCGGCTTGGATTGGTACTTTCGCTCTGTTTTGGATTTCTGGCTACCTCTGGATTCTCGGATTGTTCTACGGACTACGACTTCGGATTACTCTTCGGCTTCGGTGCACGTTCCCTTTCGGATATCTGGCTCCCCCTGGACTCTCGGCTCGTTCCTACGATTACGGTTTGCTTTCGGATTACGACTTGGCTTTGTTCGCTCCTGCAAGTGGGTTCACTCACTCGTTCGGTCCCTATTACCGAACTCGTAACACATAGTGTCAGTGAAGAAAACCTGGGGCCTCAGATTTAAATAGAAAACAAGGAATTGAATAATAATTAGGAAATTGCTAATTAACATGGATCATGAAAAAGGGATCTGGACAGACCAGCAGACCCCATGACCCCTCATGAAAATGTGACAGTTTCCTTTGGCAACCGCTAGCAGAAGGACACTGTAGGACAGAAAGCAAACTCAGGACCTTCTAGCTCTAGGTGTCAATGTTACCACTGAACTAAATTGTCAATCAGTTTTAACGGCTTTTTTGAACAGGCTTTTCATTTTCCATTTTAACAATCATGATTGCCAAATATAGTTTAGTTGAACATGTCAAAATGTTTCCTAGATAACCACAACTGAATTAGTTAAATTTGATGCAGATACTTATGAACAAAGTGGAGTATACTATCATTACCAGCTATATTAATACACTCATACCCATAGTATAACAATGTTCAGTATACACATTTTCCCTAATCTGAACATGAAGAATTTGCACCTTGTACTTTGATATAAGAACACAATTTCGCTAATCCAAACTTTGAAATTTCTAAAGTGATTTTGGCCGAGAACTTTCTGGGAACATTTGAATTCAGTGTCACTGAACAGCGCTTTGTTTCTGAACATGCGCAAGGCATTGTGGTTAAGGATGCTGTGAGGCAGCAGTCCTTTCTTTACGATCACAGCAAGAGCTTATGCTCTCATTTTCAAAGTGTTTTTGTTTGTTTGTTTTGTAGTTGCTGTTCATTATTTGGTCTTAAAGAAAAAAAAAAGATTCTTTAGCGTAATAGTCAACAACAGAATGCACATTGTTCTAGCCGATCACTTGGATAGCGATCTATTATGAAATAATGAAAAATGTAAATATGATATTATTAATTATTTTACCGCTATAACTGACTGATTTGAGTAGAACTAAGCTTGCTATAATGGTCTGTATGGTATTATATGTTTAGGGTGGTTTTTGAGTGGACTTGTCTTCAGTTCGGAACGGGGTGGAATTTTTCAATTTACGATCTCCTGCCTTAAGGAACGAATTAGGTTCGGACACCCAGGTATGAGTGTATATATAAATATTGATATTATAAATTAATATCGTTAATGATGTTCAGAAACTCTTTTTTTATTTTCAGCTACCAATTTCCATATTAAATTAATACAGTAATGACAGCAAGTTTTCATAGAAAAAGTTTAAAAATTATAGTGTTTTATAAAGTATTGCTAAAATATGAGGTTATGAAAATGGTGAAAATCGGTAATTAACCAAGCGTTTTAGTCAATAAGTAAAATAATTATTCATAATTCCCAACTTCTCCAGAATGTACCCAAGTGGTTGATACAATTAGAGGCATGTGAATTTTTTATTCTCTGGCATAGCTGTGTTGAAAATGAGCAATAATACAGGCACACTTGGTTAAACATGTTTATTAATGACAACAATACAAACACTACATACAACAAAATATACAACAAAACAGAACACACAAGTTACTTTATGTATACACTGTTACAAACAAGGTGTTTCAGAGGCCTAACATTCTAATCACCCAGAAAACACCCTGCAGTTAAATTTCTCTCTCTGAACTCTGGATGCCACAAAATTAATGGGAGCCTTTCTCCCTATTCTAAAAATGCACCCTGAACAGAAAAGACGTCTCTAACTTAGGTTTCTTTTACCTGGTTCCCTAAAAGGTTCCTAAAAATACGGAATACCAAACCTCTCTAGCAAGGTTCAAATACTCCAGTCAGGGTTTATTTGGATGATCATGATCCATCTGCTCTGGACTCTCTCTTCTCCATCTCTTTTTCTGCTTCTCCTCTTTCTTCGTGTTCCCTTCTTGTTTCTCTGTTGTCTTAATGTGATCCTATATGGTGTGTTTCTGTACTGCTCATTGACAATCATTAACCCATAACTTAATTACCAAGGAACACCAAGGTAAACTTTACAATTGCTTTTGATCAGGGGACGCCCACATCTCAGCACACATCCAATCTGCTTTGAAGCTAGAAGCTACTCTGCCAGGTATCACACAGTTTATCTGAACTCTTAAGAGACACTTCCTAGTCACCTAAAGTTGAAACAGTATATAAAGTTTATATAGTTAGAATAAGCATATCAAAACCTTTCCAAACTAAGTCAGTAAGTGACCCAGTTAAAAACTTTGATAATGTTTATGAGGAAGGTCGAATACTGTTGTTTACTTCATTTTTTTCATTCTTAGCTACCACTTTCAGCTATATACATTATGTAGAATATATTTATTTATACACTTAAATATAGTTACTGAGGTTCAGAGATGTTATTTTTCTGTTATTTTTATTTTCAGCTACCAAAATTTCCATTTAGATCCATTTTAATAATTCTTATTTAATGGATTGAAAGAATTACAGAAGGGAAACAGGTTAAATGAACCATTTGTTTCACTAACATCTGTAATGTAGTGTGCTCTCTTTTTAATGGAGGTTTGTTCCATTAAAGCAAACTCAACTACCTGTACCTCTTCAGGGCTTACAGTTTCTTGGATTTCTATCCAATTCAATAGTGTGGCACCTGAAGGCATCCAAGACCTCAAGTTGGTCTTATATTGTCTGGTTCTAGACAGTACAGTGTTAAGTTCAAGCTGTACTATGGCCTCCTCGGGAACTTGCAGGAAAACTGTTTTGATTAGGTAGCTGCATTGTGGTAGCTGTATCATGCCTGTCACAAGTCATGGTGTCAGTTAAATGTGGTGTGTTGACCAGCCATTTACGTCCCACCTGCTCTTCATGGGGTTCATTAACCTCCCTCTGCTCATTAGTAGCTTTACACCCTTCATTGGTGAATCGTTTAGACACAGCCAATGGATAGCTTTGGTAGCCATACCCATCTCAAGATTGGTAAGATTGGTACTCAAGGAGTAATCAGTCCTCCCAAAAGTCTTTTCGGGTGGCTGATCCCAGTCATCTCCTTCTGAGTGACTGTCGCCTTTCTAAGCTGGTGCAGCGTGTACATGGTGTCTTTCTAAGTATGCCATGTGGCATCTTGGGCACCACCATCCTGGAAATCTGGGGAGATCTGACGCAGCTGCTGATGCTGCTCCTCCTTTTCCAGGGCATCTGCTTTTTCAATTTGTTCATGCCTGTGCTCTAGGAACCCTGCAGGGGGCGGTGCAACGGTGGAGCATGCTTGACCCTCGGCTGAGTGGTCATCTGGAGCACCTGAGTGATCTGGGATTGTTACCCCATTCTCACTGTTCAGGTCCACACTGCACACTTCCTGATTGAGGAATCCCTCTATCGGCATGTTTACAATCGTTCGCTGGGCGTGGGTGTAGGACACCTGCTCGCTCCCCCCTTCCCTCTCTAGGGGTTTAGGGAGCTGCCCCAGCACTGGGAAAGCTAGTTCACTGTCTTTGAACTTACTATCACTCACCAGGCCCATGTCAGTGCGGGCGGGGATTCTGACACCCCTCTTTGCGATGTCCTGCACTGGCAGGCAGGTGGCTTGACCATCCAGCTCCAGTCTGGGTGAACCACTGTGAGAAAACCGGCTCGGCTTTCATTCCCTGTCCCTTCCTGGGGACTGGGTGTGTTGGCAACCCTGCCGTTGAGGCAGGAACAATCAGGTCAGTCTCACTCACTACCTGGTAGTTGTGAGAAATAATGTTACCTGACTGCAGGTTCCCTGGGTCACAGCAGAGGGAATCGGCATCTGGGATCAGGTGTGTCCACAGCACAGTAGTCTCAGCGTCCAGCTGGACCTCCTGTCTAACCTGTGAATGTTGCACCAGGGGCACCTGGCGGTGGCCCTGTGACAGCTGCTCAAGCAGATCCTCACTAACAGAGGACCTCTCAGGGCTAAGGGTGAGGGCTTCATCACCAACCTGCTCTCCTGCAGTCTGGATCCCTTCCACCACTAAAGGGTGGTGTTCCTGACCCCTCTTGGGTGCCAGGGTGCACAGGGAAAGCTCCTTTTCATCGCCAGGTGGGGAGATCTGCTCCTCTTTAGGGATGTAAAAGGTGTGTGCTTTACCTGGTGGATCAGGCGGCTGCTCGGAGCACCGCTCCTGTGGCAGGGAGGCTGTTGGGACCTCGGCCGGGGCACGACTTCCCTGTATATTCGGGGAACAAGAAAATATTTTTATTTCTTGTCCAGAGGGAACAGAAGGAATCTCCGCATGGGCTTCTGTGTTCGGTGGGCACTGTGTGAGCACAGTCTGCCTCTTGGCCCCCCTTTCCTTCTGTACAGAAGGCTTAGGAGCCTTGACCTGTTTCCACACTTTGCCTTTCTGGTGATCCACCAAAGGTTCTGAGTCGCATGCCCTTTTCTTTTTCAACCCGTTTGAGCTTGCCGTGTGACATCAAACGCCTTTCAACCTCAGTGTCAATCAGTGTCTCACTGGGTAAGACATCTCCCATGGCAGCCTTGAGGTAAAAGCTTCCTGCGTTTCCTCTCTGTTTTACTGCCTGCTCTGTGACTTCAGGGGTGGAGTCAGCACTCACTTGGGAGTGGCTGACCTCATCCAGGCAGGAACCCTTCCGCTCAATCAGATAGACTGAGGGAGGGAGAGGGGGCGGGTCTCCGCCTCCTCCAGTGGAGAGTATCAGCTCATTCACGCTTCCGGCAGCCTTGGGGAGCGGTTGTCCCTGTCCTAATAAAACTTGTTCAAGCCTGGCCAGGCGGGTGGTTACTGAATCCTTTTGTTCAGCTTTTTCTAGCTCTTTCCCTCCCCCGGTGTTCTCATGGCACTTAGGACGCTGGATGCGGTCCTGTGTGCATGCTTTGGAACGGGGCTTAGCCAGCTCAGGAGCCTGTGCTCCTTCGAGCAGGGGGGAATTAACCCTGCTGGCTCTGTCGGCGAACACAGTCGCTTTAACAGCTTTTTGCTCAGAGCGACTTTGGACATCATAGTCCCAGGCTTTCTGCAAAAATCTCTTAATATCAGTCATTTTCATGGTCTGTGCATCTGTATGCATTACGATCATCTTTCTGACTGATGGGTGGAGATTCGCAATGAATAAATCCTTGAAATGTGTGTTCTCTTCGCAACCCTCATAATTTCGCCCTGCAAAATAAGTTCGTCTAAGTCTCTCGTAATATTCGCGAGGGGACTCTGCTCTCTCGTGCTTAATGTTAAGGGCGGCGGCTATCGCGGCAGTCAGGTCAATATTCTTCTTCGATAAGTGCTTGACACAGCTCCTCAAAGTCATTACAGACTTCTTTCATCTGCCTAGCCATCCACTCATGTACAGCTCTACTGGTAGTTTTCCTGACCAGAAACACTTTCTCCTGTTCTGTGGCGTTTGGCAGGAACTGCAGGTTATACCTGAGGTCCTGAATATAACTCTCGATATTATTATCTGACACTTTGGGGTCAAATCTCTCTATGTCCTTCGCTAGCTCTCTCAGAGAATGGAGATTTATTCTTCTAGCTTCTCCGCTGACGGAGATATGGCAGAGATCGTGGTCAGACCTGTCGCTGCTAAGGAGAGTGCTTAATAGCGACTCGAATTCAGACCTTTTAGCAACCATTGTTAAACTTAAAGAGTATTACTTTTAAGTACGAAATCACAGTTTTACCACAGAAAACCACAAGACCAAGTATGCAATCAACCCGGTAGATCGCAAAAGATCACAAAACAAACAAGCACTGCTTAAAGAGCAAGGGGAACTTTTTTCCTTTCGGCTTTCCGCACACTGTATTGTTCGTGTATGAAACCCGCGGCGTTTTATATTGAATTATTCCGCTTGGTTGACTCATTTCAGTCTTGCCACGCCCGTCCAGGGACGCCAAAATGTAATGTAGTGTGCTCTCTGAAGGCACCAGTTCTGTAGGGTTTGGGCATTTACTGGGACAATTATTAATTTTGATTGATTCTTTTGATGGCTTTAGAATCCAACCATGCGCTATAACTCAAACAACGCACACACACAGGTACTAATACACGAGGATACATTTATTAATACATAGAATATGCATATAAACCTAACAGATCTTATCGAGAGGGTTATCAGAATACAAAAGGTATATATTCAGTCAGTTACAAAGAGTTACATATATCAAGAGGACATAAGTTCAGTATATCATTCATTAAGACCGTTTCATAAATGAACTTGGTTATAAGCAGGCTGTTGCTGTCCAATCCGCGCTCTCTGGCTTGGTGCCAGGCTGTGTTGTGCGGCTTGCGACGGTGCGCTGCTGATGCTCACTGACCGGCTAGTTAGTGTTGGCTTTAACTAGCAAAGTTTGCACACAGGAGAAAAGATGACTGTGGGTCCCAGCAGGTCAGGAAGAGGACCGGTTCGTTCCTGATGAAGAGCTAGTTCTGAATAGTGATTCAGCTGTCCACAGTTCTGACCTGTTCACGAGGCCTGCTGCTGGTGCTAACCTCGGGTGGATCCTCTGGTTACTCTCTGGCAACCTCCGCTCTAGACTCTTAGAACAAAGGAAAGTTCTGGCACTCGGACACACTGGCCGTTCGGTGGTTGTCCGGGCTGAGTCTCAGGATGGTCAGGAGGTGCGCTGTGAGAATGTCCTGCCCTTGGGAGCCTTCTGCTCCTGGGCCGTCCTGCCCTTTGAATTCTCCTTTGAATTCCCTTTAGAAAAGTCTCAGAAGTCCACTCTGAATCCTCCCCAGAATCCTACTGAATCTCTCAGGCTCTCTGTGTTGCCTGTTTTTACCTGGAGGAACTTCAGCTCGTTGATTGGCTGAAAGTTCCATGGGCATCAGAGTCCCACGTGGGTTACTCGGCCCTACCAGTCCCTGATTGGTTGATCAAGGTGAGATATGAGTCACTTACTCCTGACACTTAGGAATGCAGTCCAGATGTCCATCTGGCACTCCCTAGACAGATAGGCGCCAATGGCCATTGATCATGATAGCCAGGCTTAGCTAAGTGCATCCCCCTTTGGGAGCTGTCCTAGGAAACCTTATCAAAGGAAACCTTAAATCAGCCTGCATGAATAGTTTCTCTGTGGCTGCACCACAGAGATGAACAGAGATGGGACCATTTGGGAAAGCTCAGAACACTTAATTCTTTCTTATTAATAAGCCTCGCCGCTACACATCTAACACACTTACTGATCATTTTTGGCCAGTGAATTACACAGCAAACGTACACCACAGCATGCTGCAGAGTCTCAACCAAAGCATGGAACACTGCCAGATTCTGAGTGACTGCCTATGTAGCAGAGCTAGTTTGGACATGGTGACGTCATTGCCATCCCTGCGCGTAGCAGGGACCTCAACCGCTATGGCTGAGGGAGGTCTCCTTTAGCTAATTTGGCTGGTTCCCTGTTGCATTACACCAGAGACCCGGATTCGCACCCAGGTGTTGCCGAATGAACTGGCGGAGTGGAGCGGCGAGGGCATGAGGCTGCGCAGAACTGTGACGGTCACACCTATTAAGGATCTTTGAAATGTTCTTATATCCTTCTCCTGATCTTTCCTCTCCGAGTTGTTCTGAAATCTCCTTGGACTTCATGGTTGAATCTTTGCTTGAAATTCTCTATATTACTAAAAGACCTTACAAAAGGAACTTTTTCCTGAAATTACATGAACCATTATTTTTCACTCAGACAGAATCTACTCAATCCACGGGTCCCAGCACAAAACGAAAGTAAAACGCATACCGTTTCGCGCTTCTTATTAGTTGCTCAAAAGTAATTTGACCGTATGAAATGCATAATATAAACCTAGAAACATATACGTGAGCAGTACTTAAGCACTGTAGTATCGGTGTTAAGACATACCTCTCAAATACTGTAAATCAAGTTAAAAATATCTCAAGACCGATTCTGGTCGTAATGAAACCATGTTTCGTGAATGTTTTGTTTTTCATCTTGAAATAACTCATTTCTAAATACCTTTTTCACTGTTAACATCTTGCAGCAACTTTGCGACAAAATATACACTCTGACAGTTCATCCTGCTACCAACATTAAATAAAACAAATCTTAAGATTTCTATATTTATGTCTTTATTTAGTGGTTTCATAAGTGACAAAGGCTAAACTTTCTTGGAAAAATGTATTTTATGTGTTGCGGAAAAAACTGACTTGCTTTAACAAAATATGTTTACAAATCCTTTCACCTGGCATTTTCGTAGTTAGAAATTATGGAACGCTCTGTTGAAAGCAAGGGAGCTTTTATGTCCGTTGCAGTTCTTTTGCAACATGAATATAATTATATCGTTATTAATTTCTTGAGATACGCGATTCCATATTATATTCCCTTTTAATCAAATTCTAAAAGTATGCTTGTTGACTCCGGTATCACGTTAGTTAAAGACTTCGAAGCTTACAATATTTAGGGAGAAATGGAATACTGGTGTGTATTTTTTTCTTTAAAGTACCGAGACCAGCCATATATTGTATGTTTATGTTAAGATTTCCCTTCAGTGGTAAAATTAGATATGAATATTCAATACTTAAACGGGCACAGTTAAGACATTAAATATACATATACATATTGTATACAGGACAGTTTGCATACGGTAATATGTTTATGTTAAGCGATTAAAAAATAAATAAATAAAACTGAAAGGTCCAGCACCAGCTGGATTCGAACACACAACCTGCCAGTTGGTAGTCACACACCTAGACCAGTAGGCTACAAGACAGCTCGCATGAGCAGGCAGGCGAAACAGCCCTACATAGCTCTGCCGCAGTACACGGATATAATCATACCGTTATTAAATTCTTGAGATACGCGATTCCATATTATATTCCCTTTTAATCAAATTCTAAAAGTATGCTTGTTGACTCCGGTATCACGTTAAAGACTTCGAAGCTTACAATGTTTAGGGAGAAATGGAATACCGGTGTGTATTTTTCCTTGTGATATTTTAAGCTCTAGTTGAATGATAGGTGTCGCATTTTAAATCGTAGTTAGAAATTATGAAACGCCCTGTTAAAAGCAAGGAAGTTTTTATGCCCGTTGAAGTAAAACAAAATGCCTGACAAAGTATGGCTTGGACAGATTCCAAGTGCTTGTACAAATGTGCTAAAGAAATTATACTTTGAGTATACAGCTTGTCCAAAGTCATCCATTATTAATACTATTAGTAATATCTTCAGTAAAGGCTTTGATGCATAAATATTTCTGATAAAGGTAGGTTGTGTACTTTTGTCCAACTGAGCAATCTTGCTTTCATAAAATATACCAACATTTTAATGACTGATGATTAACATGCTGTAATACACAGTTCAAAATTAAAGGCTCAAATGCTGTACATGAGAGGTTAAGCTCCCCCTGGCGGTTTTACAAGGCGACGCCGGATAGTTAGTCACGTGACACACGTGAACCGCGTGATACCCCGGTGGGCGTGTCGCGGTATGCCGGGAAATACCTCACCCATTTTGAATGGCTGCATCTGTATTTTCATTATTATAGGTGATGACAAAATCAAGCAAACCTAAAATGTAACAATGACGTCTACAATTACTGTATACACAAACAAAATCACAGATTATGCATATTTAACTCACAAATTCCCATTACAGAATTGTATTATTTTTTAGAAATGAGTAATGTGTGCAGGATTTGAGTTTTTTTTAAGTGAAATTGTTTGCAGTCTCTGTTTTTTGCTGTCTTTTGTGTTATGTTCCTGCTTCAGTTCACTCCTTTGAGCACAATATGTATTTACTGAGGTATCAGTCCATACAGTCCATACAATCAGTCCATAAAAGGTACACAGAATTAATATACCAAAACCAGTTTCTCCTGTTCTGGGGATAAAAACAGAAATAGAAGGTAAAGAAATAAAACAACACTTCTCCCTGGACAGGATTTTTAGGGGCTCTGCAAAAAAAGCATGTATAAGTAATACCTGAAATATTAAATAGTTTTAATAAAAGTACAAGATAAATAGTCTTATTCAAATGTACAGCACAATGTACTATAAGTTAACAATTAAATTACAGTAGGCTTTTTTCATTTTCATATCACTATAAAGTAGTGACCTCGTGGTCACTCAATGGCTAACAAGTTCAGTTCTGGGTTATTTCATTAACCAGGTGGGAGTCCTCAAACAGCTGTGCACAGTTCCTTTTGTGTGCTGCTGTGGGTGTCTCAGGCTGTGTAACCAGATATCCTCTGCTATCTGATAAATATTGATGTCTGTTACTTCCTGTCCACTTGTAAACCTTCAATTGTGTCAGTGAGTGTCACACTACTTTTCCATTAATGCTGAGAGACTCACAGTCCCTGACACAGAGGGACTAACAGTGTGAAGAAAAGCAGAAGCATGATGGTTTAATTACAAATACTTACATTAAGGACAATCAGTTAGATCATATCAGAAATAATTATGAGCTTCTTAGAATATTTTTTCAAGATTAAACAAGAATAAGAGTACGAGACATAAGCATATATATTTGTTCATTATGTGGGCTGATCTGTATACATCTCTGAGATCTTAGGATTTATAGAAATTAAATATAATTAAATGACCTAAGTTGATCATGCATTAATTACAACTGAATGTAATTTGAGTATTGAGTGTCATGCTAGCACTTGGACCAGCTTGGGTCCTGCTGCTGCCAGGAGAAACACGAACATTTGCACAAGATCTGAGTCTTCCACAGAGCCTGTGAAAACTCCTTTCAATTAGTCCAACAAACTTATAATCAGGCAGTCAATCAATGTCCCAGCAGTCTAATTAATGCCGTATCTAAGGCAGTTTGCTCCACTGTGTCATCTTCATCGCTTCACTCCTTGATAACCTTATCCAGTTCTTTCTGCTAAATCTTCTGAGGCAAAGACTCAGCGAAATACCTTATTTTTCCCAGACTCTGCCAGCTCCTTAATTTTTTCCCTGTTGGGCATTGTTTTTTTAAGTCTGCAGTCCTTTCTAAGGATTCAGCTCACAAGCTTACTTCCCATTTTATTTTCCACTGGGACCCTCGTTGTCACGATCGCTACTCCTCCTCTTAAGGGCGCTCCAGCCCTTCCTTGTTCTACCTCATTCCGCACACCTGTTCCTTATTCCAGCCCGTCTTTAGTTCCACCTTAAAAGCCAGATGTAGACATTACTCGAGGTTCCTCATTGAATCCCGTTTCGTGAGAGCCCGGGTCCTGCAGCGTCTGGCTCCGTTATGATTTTAACTTTCTGTTCCTGATTCCCCCTGCCGGTTACGACCCGGTTCCTGTTCCTTATTCCCCCCGGATGGATCACCTGGCCATGGACTTTTGCCTCTGTTTTTGATTACCTGTTTGGATTTTCTATATGGATTGTTCGCCTTGGACTCTCTTTCCCTGGACACCTGCACTCCTTGGACACGCCCCCTGTCTCCATACCCTCTCCTGCATGACTTTTTCCCCAGTGTTTCCTCACAAATCCGGATCATGCCGTTTGCATAGGGCCTGGAAAGAACAGTTCGTGACACTCGCCTTATCCAGTCAGCCTTCCCCTGTTTCTTACCACTGGCTTTCTCACTCTAACATTCCCATTTTATACGCAAGACCACCTTTTTTCTCTCTGGAGCTTTCAAGCCAAATAATACATCTGCCTGCATCAGTTTCTCCCAATTCACCTACAAAGCTATCCTCTGCTTCTCCGGAGAAACCTGAAGCAGTGCCATGAGAACTGCAGTTGGGCTTCAGCCAAACACTGCGCTGCAGATCTGTCTCCCAGCCACTGCAGCATGACACAGAGGTGATAAATGTGCAAATACTGATTATTTGAAGACTGATTGTAATCACTGTTAAGGCTTTGATGATTTGTACATTTTTTTGTGATTATGTCTTTACTCTTGACAGAGGATGTTGTTCAAAATGTTAAGCTGTATTTGGTCATGGTAATTTAAGAATACAAAAAATATAACAAGAAGAGCATGATAAATATTTATTAATATTAAGAAATGCACACATGGGAGTGTAACAATTAGCAATTAGCAGTTCTAAAATAAGTGACTAATAGAAAGGCTACTTTAAATCTTAAAAAATATAAACTAAAAATAACTTCCAGATCATTCCATTTATATTCACTTGGTAACACAGTGGTATCTTTATTTTGTGATCCTTTATGTCTCAGAAAAATTCCCAGCTGTTCTATTGAAAAAGGCTGTTTGATGAATCATAACTAACAACTAAAATGAATTTTTAATTAATAGCAAGGCAAACAAAATGAAAACAAGGAATCAAATCCGTTGTTGACTATACTTGTAAGATTGTTCAGTTTTATTTATTGGGTGCTTTGCAATTGCTTTGCATTTTAATTTAAATGAATGTTGTCTTTACTGAAACATACAGAAAACCAATATTTAATATCTTAGTGGTGAAGGTCTAAAAACCATGAAGCAGCAAGTCATATTATTACACTAAGAATAAGGCGTTTTAAAGATTTCTAACAATCACTCTTTTGCCTTGACTAGACATTACACATGGCAGCTTTGACCACTGTGCAAAACATTAAGAGACAAGAAAGCAGCTACCTGAGAAGCAGCATATAATCTCACACCTACCAAGACATCATAAATGGGGTCCATGCTAGTACTTTTAATGAAAGAAGAGCAGCCATTGGCTTCTCCTTGTCTTTAGACACAGAATATCACACCTGGAAGATAACATTAGGTGAAGGTCATGGTCAATCTTCCAAAACAACAAATGATGAACCTTCACATCACAACCATCAACCAGTGGTTATTAATAGGTTTCAAAAGTACTGCTCGGTTCAATTTCTCTGCTCTGCACTCTCAATTGAAACCTGGCAACATAGCCAACCATGTGACTGCAATTATTGTTTTCCAAATCTCACAATTTGAACTTTTCTCTAAGACGTGAGGCTTAGAGTTGGGGTTCTTAGCCTGGGGTTTGTGACACAGTCGCAGGGGGGCCGCACAATAGGCAGAAGAGACAGAATCAACCGAAAGTTTACACACACACTAGGGCAGTAAATGGGACACGCACGCAGGTTCACGGTGGTTACACATCAAAGGACAATAACAGAGGTAAACATTTAACTATTATATACACCTGCACGGTTAAGACTTCATTAGCAGGGTGACTTAGTATTCAATATGTGAGCCCACAGACCATCCCCCGGCTACAGCTCCCAGCCTGCGGCCATTTAATTGTTGAATAACAATTTAAGTCATTGGACGTATGGCAAGAGACGTTGAAGAGCAGGTAATCGCTAAGATAAAATCTAGTGTATATTTTTCTTTACAACTTAACAAGACCACTGATGTCTCTGGAGATGCAGAAATGCTCGTTTACACCAGATTTGTTGAAGAGGGAGTAACTAATGAGGATTCCTAATTTTTTCCTCTTCCGGAGTGTGCCACTGGCTACCAACTTTTTGTTTGAATGGACATGAGAATGAAATTGTCTGGAACAAGTGTGTGGGAATCTGCTCAGATGGTGCACGAGCTATGACTGGCATATGGGCTAGTCATGAAAGTACAGGCCGTTTCTCCATTCTCTTTGTGGACACATTGTATGATTCATAGACAAGCCCTCGCGGCTAAGAAAATGCCCTCCGAACTCAAGCAAGTAATGGATGAAGCTGTTCATACTGTAAAATCCATCAAGCCCAGTGCAAAATGTGCACAACCTTTAAAGATGATTCCAAAAATTAAGCATAGGATGACTATCCTAGGATACGAACCCAAACTATGGAATAGTATTCCTACAAATATTAGAGAGGCTAGCTCTGTGAATATTTTAAAACGGCAGCTCAAAACTTTTTTTTTGCTTTTACTTGATTTTTTCTTGTATAATTTCAGTGCTGTTTGTATTGTTTGTGCATGGTTCTTTTAATTTGTTATTGTTGCTTATTTTAAGTTGCTTAAGGTTTTTTGTAACAAGCACATTGAGTTGCAAAAATTTGTATGAAAGGTGCTACAGTATATAAATAAAAATTATTATCATCATTATTATTATTAAGTAAATAGGCTTACAATGTATGCAATGTGACTATTTTTAAATCTGCTTAGATGTGGGGGGGGGGGGCACAAAATGTTTTTAACCCCAAAAAGGGGTCGCATTTTCAAAAAGGTTAAGAATCCATGGCTTAGAGAATATATTCTCCCACATACTCAGAACTAGCAGCTACACCTAGGAGCAAACCGATTTTCTCATGACAATGACATTTTCTGTCAGCATAAGGCAAAAGTGATATTCTCTCCCCCTTTTCCTGAAACCAACATTACTATTTGTGGTTGCAGCGCCAGGATTGGGCATTGATCTGACAAAATCAATGACCATCTCTTTCTCTGCATTGGCAAGTGGTTACTGGAGGAGTGTAATCATTGTTCACATTATAAATTTCAAGAGTTAAATTGTTATTCCAATGTTATTCCATGAAATAATTTAATAAATTACTTCATGACATCCACCCATCTTCGAAAGGCATAAGACAAGGTACACCATGAATAGATCTCCAGTCCATCACATGGCAGACAGACACAAACATAGACACACACACACTCACACCAGGGGCAGTTTCCCAGAAGCTAATCAATCTACCAGTATGATTTTTGACTTTGGGAGGAAAGCGGAGCACCCAGAGGGAATCCAATCTTTGTAATTTCTGTGTACATCAGCAGTTTGAATCACATCAATATAATACTCAAAATAAAGTGTTCAATGATGCTTTCCTTCAATGAGAGATGAAAAATATAATAATTGTAGACATTCAGGTAAATAACATCACAAGAAACAATCATAGCACAAACCATAGCTGTATTTCTAGAGTATGTATAAAAGAGATTATGAACATCCAGAACATGAAAAAGCCATTGTGCTCAAAACCTTATCTAGGTTACTAGACTTCGCCAGGATGCAGTGGGTGTGTATTTAAGTTATACAATAATAATATATTTAATTATCCATGCAAATTCATTTAATTAGTTCAGAAACATCATGCCTAAGTACAAGAATGGGGATGAGGCAGGACTAAAAACCTGATGTTAATTAGGTAAGCACCCCTTAATTAGGAGCAGGTCGTATGGGTAAACGCCCATTTTTTGCTTTTATATTAACATCAGATAGCTGTTTGTATTAAAGCCCATTCTAAAGCAACAGTATAATATTACATTTTCTCCTTTATTCTTTTGTCATGGGCTGTGGGTCATTGCTCAAACTGTCATAGTGTACAAACCAAACTTGTGTGAAGACCTTCTGGGTGAGCTGCATCACTTATTGTTGGGAAGGTTTGGAAGGTTGTAGACATTGTCAAAGATACAGATGGAGAAGTCAGCACATCAGACACCACAGGAGACAACATCTCCCAGCAGCTGTGCACTGTCTCATAGCAGCTGATCACCTTCTGAAGAGTGCCTGGCCTTGCAATGGCCTTGCTGGATAATACAGCACATTGCACAGAGCATACCTTAACGCACCACAGCAAGCTGCTCTTCTAAAAAAAATATTGTGATGAGGGACTGCACGACTTTGTAAAAAGGTGCAGGCAGAGCAGTGAATGCTTAATGTGGCATGTGGAAGCATTTGGGCAATGAGCAATCAGGCAACTTAAATTTAGATCATGAAAAATATATTTCACACATACTGTATTTTAATAGCTTTAAAGACATGCAGTCTCATATTTAATATATACCTAATGTACATACTGTAGATGGAAGTGATAGCTAACTATAAAAAACTAAGTACACAACAGTACTCCATCTACTTCATAAATATTTTATGCTTCAAAGTCTCTAACTTGGTAATGTTTGGTGGTTATTTAGGAAAAGTTTACATTTGCTTGTTCTAACTATATAAAGTTCATAAAAGTTCATACTTCATAAAAAGCTATAATATTTTATCATTTTATAAGAATATGTAATATTATGTCAGGTGGGTAGCTGCGTCAGCATGCGTAGGCTGCAAAAGAACAAGTAATAGGTTTATTCCATGCTGAAAAAAAGAAGAAAGAGAACCCAACATTTCGGCCGTGGAGCCTTCTTCAGGTGTCAGGTAACACCTGAAGAAAGCTCCATGGTCAAAACCTTGTGTTCTCTTTCTTCTTTTTTTCAGGATGGAATAAACCTATTACTTGTTCCTATGTAATATTATAATTGTTATTGTTATTATTATTATTATTATTATTATTATTATTAGTAGTAGTAGTAGTAGTAGTAGTAGTAGTAGTATATATTTTTAGGATTATCATCATCATCATCATTTTTTTTTTCACTTCACCCTGGGTTTTTACTGGCACTACTGCTTGCACTCTCCACATTTATCTGCTGAGCAAAACAGTAACTCGCTCTGTGCAGAAGTTGCAGCCTTACACTTGCTCTGCAAACCCATTTGGTCCTCTTTCTCAGGAGGCTCACTATTCAGTTTCTCCTGTACCCAAGACTCCCTTTTTTTCAAACTAAGGGCTGTGCGGCAGTTCTCAACCTTAAGCCTGCTTTCTGGTCTACACAGTAATTTTCAACCTGAAGCCTGCCCTGCAAATACATTTGGCGCCCTTTTCCACGAGTGTCACACCAATCTTAGATCCTTGTCTGCTCTGTGCATCATCTGACACAGCAGTCTCAGATTGTAGACCACACTCCATTCTGCACTTATTCTGCACTTGGTCTACTTTCTCAGGAGGCTCGCTATTTGGTTACTCCCCATAGCTGAGGCTCCCTGTTTCTGACTGTCAGACTGTGTTTTATCTTTTAGATTTTTATTGTTAAAATATATTATACATACTGGCTTTAAAAAATATCCTATTTAAAAGCAAATAAATATGTAAAAAAATAGCAGTGTTCTGAATGACTTTCTAATAATGGCTTACGGTCATATACTGTAAGTTGCCTTGTAGATGATACAAGTCTGCACTATATTAAGGAATTATCTTTAAGGACAGCACACATATGCCATAACAAAAACAATAGTTATGACAGGATGTTTTATTTGATCATATTTTAAAGGATTATATGATTTATACAGTAATAAGATAAGTTTTACTCTGTTTCTCAGTGATTTTGTGTAAGGTCTTCATTTACTTTATGTTCAGTGTTCTTTGTTAAAACTGAAATGTTATAGATTAAATATTAGAAGCAGCATTTCTTTAACTTATTAACAATTTAACGTATCCAATCAGTGTGACATATTGGCAGTTCAGTGGTAGAATTTTAGCCTGCAATGTGGGAGGCTGCCGTTCATTTCGTACTGTAAAAATCGCCCCTTTAGTTAAAAAATACTTAAATAGTTAAACAGATGGAAGGTGGTATGATCAAAATTGAGTTGATTTAATTTAAGAATTAGCTTCAAACATTATCAATGTGGTCTCTAATGATACAAATTTTCCAAAAGATTTGAAATTCTTAGCTCTGTGGAAAAAAGAGTGCAACACAAGTCACTTTCAACACCACATCTATTGCTGTGTTTATTTTTAATCATAGAAAGTGCAAAAAAGAGCCTCACAAAGATAGGTGGATGAAAAAGAGATGAGGATGTAAGAGCTTGCATGGTTGTTTTAGGGAAGAAAGGAAGTATTTCAATGAATACTTCTTCAAGGTTATTGTCATGATTACAATATAACATTGAAAGAAAATGTAACCTGGCTTAAATGCAATCTTCATGAAAAGTTTAATTAACTATTTTTTATTATTAAATAACTGTAATTTGATTAGACTTCTTCTATAATTTTGCTAACTAAAATTTAGTTTAAAATATTTACTGGGTGGCATTTTTCTTGCTGCAGTAAAAAGAAACTACCTGCAGATTATACAAATACAAACTGATACATCTCAAGTGTATTCAAAATGGATTAGTAATGACTTAAGAAACTGTTAGACATGGTAGGGTTGATCAATACCAGTGATGTACAATTTAACAGAGAGTGTATTACAAATTAGGAATTATCTATGGCATACAAACAGCTATTATAAACTGAGACCTTATGTTATATATATTAATGGGGCTCTAGATGGGTTTTCATGGTATCTGGATTAAAGCTCATAAAACAAACAGTAATCCTAAAGTTGTTGCAGGAGAAAATATATTCTGATGCATGTACTGGCCTTCTAATGTACAGATGCAGCCATTCAAAATGCGTGGGCGATACCGCATTATTTTGCAGTGCACTTTACGCAGTCTACCGCGAGTTACCGGTAAATACCGCTAGTTACCGTAAATTCTCCTATAATACCGCAAGCAAAATAATAGTATCCGGAATTTCCGCAAGGTGGAGCTAATAAAGCTCAACCTCTCATGTTTGAGCTGTTGCCATCAAAGTCTTTGACAAAGATATTACTAATAGTATTAATAATGAATGACCTTGGACAAGCTGTAAGTGTAAACTCAAAGTATTGCCCTGGTCCACATTCTTTTTTTCATTGACCGTCTTTGTAAAAGTAACACCACAGCATTTCGCAATCAAGCATTTGTTTCCAATCATTCAAAGTACATGAATTTTTGAGAATCGATTCACCATGCCTTTCACATGCTCATAAAAGAGATTGATTTAGGAACATAAACATATTACCATATGCAAACTGTACTGTATACAGTATGTATATGTATATTTAATGTCTTAACTGTGCCTGTTTAAGTATTGAATATTTATATGGAATTTTACCACTGAAGGGAAATCTTAGTACCTGAGCATAAAAAGAATAGGTGCATACTGTAACACGTGTGAAGGCCATAAACGATATTAATTTTGGAACTTAAACATACAGTATATGGCTGGTCTCGGTACTTTAAAGAAAACATACACACCAGTATTCCATTTCTCCCTAAACATTTTAAGCATCGAAGTCTTTAACTAACCTGATACCGAAGTCAACAAGCATACTTTTTAGAATTTGATTAAAAGGGAATATAATATGGAATCGCGTATCTAAAGAAATTAATAACGATATAATTATATTCATGTAACGCAACACAAGAATAGTACACGCTGTACATTGTCTGGTGCAACGTAAATTGCAAAAATGCACTTGGAATCTGTCCAAGCCCTACTTTGTCAGGCATTTTCTTTTACTGCAACGGACATAAAAACTCCCTTGCTTTTAACAGAGCGTTTCATAATTTCTAACTATGAAAAATATTTAAACTGCGACACTTATCATTCAACCAGAGCTCGAAATGTCACAAGGATCCTCTAGAGCACAGCAAAGTCTGTATTAAAAGAATCGCGTATCTGAAGAAATTAATAAGATATAATTATATTTGTGTACTGCGACAGGGCTGTGTAGGGCTGTTTCACCTCTCTCTTCATGTGACTCTATTCAAAAGCCATTTAGCAAAGAGAGGATGAGAAGAGTGACAAACTAGTATACTTTAGATCTTTTTTTCTGAACCGGGGAAAATCTGATCATGTTTCTCTCTAACAATAATGAAAAACTTTATTTTACATATCACCTTTAAAAGTGGCATCTCAAAGCTTCAAACCATAGATTACAAAGTAAATCCCCCGACAAACGCAAACGCGTTTTTAATAAAATGCTTTTATTAATTCAGCAGAGAGAGCGTAAAACCTGGGCGTAACAGCTGTTCCTTTTTCTGATCACTCGCTCTCTGGATAAACGTCTCGCCTGTCCTGTTCTTTGTTTTCCTAATTTGCCGATTATGCCTTCTGCGATCCACTCCTGCCCTCACACCTAAAGAAGACTATTTTAAATTTCTTTGCGCGGTCCATTGTGCAATTAACCCTTGTATGTGCTGTCCTTAAGGTGATATCACATAAAGGTGGTATGTAAAATAATGTTTTTTATTATTGTTATAGTGAAACATGATTAGATTTTCCCCGGTTCAGAAAAAAATATCAAAAGTATACTAGTTTGTCACTAGTATACTTTTAATACAGTCTTTGCTGTGCTCTTGAGATCCTTGTGATATTTCGAGCTCTGGTTGAATCATAAGTGTCGCAGTTTAAATCTCTCTCTCTCAATTCAATTCAAGGTGCTTGGCATGACAGATGGGTACAATCAGTGTTGGGTATTTACTTTGCTTTGAGATGCCACTTTTAAAGGTGATATATAAAATCAAGGCTTTAACTTGCTTTAACTACGCAAGTCTGAGTTCTTGTGTCTGTCCTATCCGAACCTGAAAGTATCACAATATGTATCGTTATATCAGATGGTGTACAGCTTTTTAGTATAGATTACACTTTTCTAAAATGTATTTAAAAAATAAAAACGATTACAATCTAATCTTTCCACGTTTGATCCCAAGATCCCAAGAAAAATAAATCTAAACGGGGAGAAAGCTATGCTGAAAGTTTATTAAGATACTTAGAAGACAAAGATATCAATTTATGTTTCGATGGGTCCAGAGGCAAAAGTGCCTTGCCTTGCAATCTCCGGGAAACCATTAGTAGCATGGTGAATCGGAGATTCTCAACCCTTACTTCGTGCGACTGGAAAAGAATTCATGATCAGATCAACCAAATGCTTCGCAGAAGGAGGCGCTCTTTTCCTCTAGTCTAACAGTCTGACCCCGAACAAAACATTCCTGTTAGACAAGAGGAATGTAAAAAACAATTACTTTTTGTCAATGAAAACCAGTATGTGTGTCTCTCTCTGCTGGATGTCCCTCTCACTCTCTGCTGAATGAATAAAAGCATTTTATTAAAAACTAATAATATGTTGCATTTGTCTGATTGTGAATCAAAAAACACATATATTTAAACCCAGTACTGTCTGGCGGAATAAACTGAAGAGGTTAGTTAAGGCAACACGGAATTACTTTCCACCCCCTCTACATTCTCAGAGTAGAACAGACTAACCTTCTAATGAAAGACGGTCCACCCCCCACGGACAGGAAAAGTGCCCACAGGCACTTAAACTTAATATGGTCAGTAACAGTAAACAGTAACATGGTCAGAAGGAGCACGTACGAACGTTTCCAAAATAACTACATGTAAGACTCTGATGCTTAAAATGTTTAGGGAGAAAGTGGAATACTGGTGTGTATTTTTTCTATGAACTACCAATACCAGCCATATACAGTCTGTAACGTAGGGATTTCTATATGTCTTTATTTAGTGGTTACATTAGTGACAAAGGCTAAACTTTTAGCTTCAGTAACGCGTACATATCTCCCCTTTTTATAAAACGACATGGTTAAAAACTGTTCCAGAGCCACTGTTGTTTCATCAGTGAAAAGTACATCATGAAATGCCTCTCCCTGTTCAATCCACTGGAAAAAAGAAAAGGAGCATAAAGCATCTGATCGTCATAAACGATATTCATTTAGGAACCGCATCAGAGATATGTTTTTAACTGCACTGCATTGGAGAGAATACCATAGTGTGTTTTTTTTTTACTCCCTGGCAGAAACTGGCTTCCATAAGAATCAGTATGGCTCAGAGATTAAATATAACTTCACTCGCACCAAACAAATGTATATTTCTGAATATCACAACATGATCGAATTTAAGTCATTTTAATAACAATGAATAGTCACCTAGGCGCTACAATATAAACATTTATATTGATTTAAATCGCGTTTTGATTTAAATCGCAAACGCGGGTTTAAATATATGTGTTTTTTTATTCACAATCAGACAAATGCAACATAAATTGATATCTTTGTCTTCTAAGTATCTTAATAAACGTTCAGCATAGCTTTCTCCCCGTTTAGATTTATTTGTCTTAACTAGTATACTTTAGATCTTTTTTTTCTGAACCTGGGAAAATCTGATCATGTTTCTCTATAACAATAATAAAAAAAACATTATTTTACATATCACCTTTATGTGATATCACCTTAAGAACAGCACATACAAGGGTTAATTGCACAATGGACCGCGCAAAGAAATTTAAAATAGTCTTCTTTAGGTGTGAGGGCAGGAGTGGATCGCAGAAGGCATAATCGGCAAATTAGGAAAACAAAGAACAGGACAGGCGAGACGTTTATCCAGAGAGCGAGTGATCAGAAAAAAGAACAGTTGTTACACCCAGGTTTTACGCTCTCTCTCTGCTGAATGAATAAAAGCATTTTATTAAAAACGCGTTTGCGTTTGTCGGGGGATTTACTTTGTAATCTATGGTTTGAAGCTTTGAGATGCCACTTTTAAAGGTGATATGTAAAATAAAGTTTTTTATTATTGTTAGAGAGAAACATGATCAGATTTTCCCCGGTTCAGAAAAAAAGATCTAAAGTATACTAGTTTGTCACTCTTCTCATCCTCTCTTTGCTAAATGGCTTTTGAATAGAGTCACATGAAGAGAGAGGTGAAACAGCCCTACACAGCCCTGTCGCAGTACACAAATATAATTATATCTTATTAATTTCTTCAGATACGCGATTCTTTTAATACAGACTTTGCTGTGCTCTAGAGGATCCTTGTGACATTTTATTAAAAACGCGTTTGCATATGTCTGGGTATTTACTTTGTAATCTGTGGTTTACATCTACTGTATTGTTTTGAGATGCCACTTTTAAAGGTGATATGTAAAATAAAGTTTTTTATTATTGTTATAGAGAAACATTATCAGATTTTCCCGGGTTCAGAAAAAAGACGATTAAAATCTGTAATCTTTCCACTTGTATGTCATCGGAAAATACAAGAAGTTTCTGCTTTGTGTAAGGATGGTATCAAAAAGTTATCTAAGTGGTGAGAAAGCTGCGCTCCTTAAAGCGCTTTACAGGATAAAAACAATAACAACAATAGTGGCTGGGCAAACGATTTTTTTTATAGAAATACAAAATGAGATATAATGATGTGTTCTGGCTAAGACATTAACAAGTACAACCCCTCTCTCTGCGGGAGTGCTGGCTGTGATGAATTAAACCGGTTTCACAGCTATTTTCAAAGTAGAAGGGGGCGAGATTTCCAGCGAAAGACACCTCCCCCCTCCAAAACCAAGGAAGTACAGTACTTACTAGTTTAGAAAGCTAGGTTCCTCAATGAAATCGCTTTAACATGCTAATGCGTTTGTGTAACAGTCTGGGCGTGGCAAGCTTCTAATGTCAGCTCGACTCGATTGGAAGACAATGAACATATTCTAGCCCTAAATGAATTAATAGCAAACATGGTTTACATTAAACGATCTCTAGTTGAAATCTGAGCCTAAATAAAAAGAAAAAGCATTTTCAGAGAGCAATTACGCTGTGTTTATGTAGAATAAGTGATTAGGTTTATGAGCAATCTAATTACTTATTCGTTTAAAACGCTATTGTTAGGAATCCCTGGTGGGAAGATACAAGGATCCAGTGCAGGCGCAGGTACAGGTAATAGATGAGGCAGGCGAACAATCCAAAATGAGAGGCAAGGTCATGGTCAAAAGGCGTAAGGCAATTAGTAATCCAGGGAGAACTCCGGTAGCAAACAGTCCGAGGCGAGAGGCAAGGTGAAAGTCGAAAAGGCAGAAGGGGAGTCCAAAAACCAGAATAAACGAGGTACAGGAAAAACGCCAGGTAGAGCTCTCAAGGAGTAGACTCAATACCGAGCAGCGGGAAGCAGGTGAAGATGGTATAAATAGCACTGCGCACCGCACGGTGGAGTGTGTGCAGGTGGTTTATCTTGTGCGGCGGCGTTTGTTAATAATCACCCGCTGCTGGTGCTGATTAGCTCGCTTAAGAGTTGGTCTTGACTGCCTGGTCATCGTGACAGCTATATAAAATAAAGTTTATTATTAATTTGCTGGACAGAGCGGTGAACATTATTATGCATAAGACAAAGATAATGATCCTGATCAGTTTAGAAATATGTGTACGCTGTAAGGTTTTTACTTCTTAAACTTTTAAAATACACGTTTCAAATAGAAAGAAATCCTCTTCCTGGTACAGTATGTATAGCAAACCAGCACGTCTTTTTTCTCCAATCAGAGGGGTGTCAGATGGTGTCAGCCAATCACCATTCTGAAGCCCTACCATAATCTCTGGTATGGGGAGACCCCAGAATTCTGTCCCATAGTTTAGACAGATGATAGATACTTTTATTGATCCCGTGAGGGAAATAAAGTAAATCATTTTCATTTTATGAAATTATTAAACGCTCGGTTAAAAGCAAAGGAGATTGTCTGTTATAGTGGACATAAAAACAAGAGTTCGCTGGCATTATATCCTAGGAGACACAGACCGGCGCCAGACCAGGAGAAAAAGAAAATGCCTGATGAACTAGGGATTGGACAGTTTCCAAGTGCTTGTACAATCGATGGAAATGTTCAAATAAATGTGCAAAAGAAATAAACAAAATAATCATTTATTTCTTTATCATATTGGCTAGCTAATGTCCTCTCTTTGCTAGTTAGTGGCTGTGTTTCTGCGTTGGGTAGCAACGGGTGACTGTTCTCAGGTGGAAGATGTAAAAAGCTTAATTTTCGTGTTAAATAATTTTTTTAAATTAAAATTCATTCTATACAGCAATCGCATATTTGGGTACCGTTTCATAAAACTTTCATGCTAAAAATGTTTAGGGAGAAATGGAAGACTGATAATGGAATGGAATGAATGATAAGTGTCGCAGTTTAAATAATTTTAGTAGTTAAAAATTATGAAACGCTCTGTTAAAAGCAAGAGAGTTTTTATGTCCGTTGCAGTAAAAGTAGGCTGGGCAAACGATTTTTAAAATTTTTTAAAAAGAAATAAAAAATGAAATATAATGATGTGTTCCTGCTTAACTTAGACATTGCACGACTTTAAAACCTATAAAAATGGGTTACGAGAGTTAAAAACCACTTTTTATGCGCGAAAAATGGGTGATTTTTCTTCCTCGTGATCAGCTCAGAATCTCTGTGTACGCTGTAAGGTTTTTACTTCTTAATTAAACGTTTAAAATACACGAATTTCATAAAGACAACACACGTTTCGAAGAGAAAAAATCCCATTCTTTTCTCTTCCTGTTGTGTGAAACTCATCAGCAGGTCTTTTTTTCCCAATCAGAGGCTCTGAAAATAGCGTACCGCCCACTGCGCTCCGTCAGAGAAGGGCGCGGCACCGAGAGAGGGAGGAGGCGCGGAGCGCAGCAGCACAGAACGAACGTTCTACTGCCTGGAGCGCTTATGGCAGCGATCGCGTCTGCATTTATAACTTAGTTTTTAAAATTAATCAAGCAATATGAAGCATCTCTTTTTACTTTTAAGTCACTTAATTATCATTAAGCACAGCTTTCTCACCACCTAGACTACTTTTTGATACCATCCTTAGACATAGCAGAAACTTCTTGTTCTAATGACATTACAAGTGGAAAGATTACAGAATGTAATCGTCTTTAAATTTGTTACGTTATACATTTTAGAAACGTTTCATCCATACAAACACCACAAAACTATTCTCGATTGTATTTCTGAATGGTATGTTACACTTAGTTCACTGTTTTAATTACACCTAATTAAGAAAGTTAGGTGTTAGCATAAACTATTAGCAATCAATATTAAATTTAGCACTGTAATAAGTTGTTGCACTTTCCCCCGCATCTTGTAAAAATATATTTTCATTGTTCAAATATACATTAAATCTGACTAATTAAATATAATTCAAAATATTTTGCTAACAATGTTAACTGTTTATAAATAATAAATTGTATTAACTAAAGAGTAGGATGGCACAGTTGTTAGTATGCTTTTTGTTTTGTTTCTTTTTCATAAATACAACAGTAGTACCTGATGTCTCAGCGCCTTTCAAAATTAAATTATGCATGCAAACCTGTGAACTAGAAAGATAACTAAGATATCCATCCATTTATAATGCTGGCAAAGTGGTTAGCATTGCTATCTTGGAGCACTGGGGTCCTAGATTCAATTCCTGCCATCCTGTGTGTGTGGGGTTTGCATGTTCTCTCTGGGTTACATGGTTTTTCTCCATATGTGTGATATGACTCCCTCTCGCACTCCAAAACATACTGGTAAGTTAATTGGTTTATGGGAAAACTGGCCCTGGTGTGTGTGTGTTTGTGTCTGTCTGTCCTGTGATGGACTGGCGCTATGTCCAGGGTGTATTCTGCCTTGTGTCCGTTGCTTACTGGGATAGGCTCCTAATCCTCTGTACTGGATAAAGAGATTAGAAATGGATGGAAGTAAAGGCACTGTGTGGATTGAACTATACACAGTGTTAGAAACCCACTATGAAATGGCAGCATCTCACTGAGAATAAAATATTATATAGTGCTGGCTTAAGTAAACAGCCTTTCCACCTCTCTTGCACATCAGTATCCATACCTAGTTATTTAAACAAATTGCCTCTAATTATAAACATCTTAATATGCTGGCTCTGTGGATCCGCATCAGCGATGTTTGCCCATTCCTTCAATTCATGTGCATCCAACACAGAGTTCAATGCTAGCAACTACACAAAATCTAAAATACAATCCTCATTTCAGTATCTATGTAAACATACAGTCTGTTAACTTCATCATCTTCATCAAAAGTATGCCTAACCCCATTAGGAAGTGTTCTTGTTATCAGTGTATTCCTCAGCTATCCCAAAATTATCTTCTTACCAACATCTCTAGTTTTTTATCCTGCAATAACTCAGCCAACACTTAAATCTCGAAAAGCTGCTTGTGTTCATTTCTTTAAATCACAATATCATGTGTAAATACTGTCCATATAATACTCTGCATTGTGGAATAATAGTTTATTTTAAAGGGAACTAGAGAAACTAAGAACTAGAGAAATCAAGAATGGCTTTTTTTTCTATAATTAATAAATGCACATCCTGTTCACTGGGGAAATTAAATCCACACTGAGCAATCTTCAATATGTTCAGAATATGACAGCGAGAATCCTATCAGGGATGCATTACACCTGTTTTCAAGTCCTTGCATTGGTTACCTATCAGGTTTCGAGTCAACTTCAAAATCCTCATCCTCATTCAGTACCTACAGTATATGGCTTATTATCTGTCTACTCCCCACCTTTGTCCGTCTGACTCTGGTCTTCTAGCTGTCCTCAAGAACATCTACATTCTGTGGGTGACAGGGTCTTCTCTAGCTGCACCCCAGAGCTCTCAATTTGTATTCCCAGTGATATCAGTCACGTACCCTGAGTGCATTTAAATCTAACCTCAGAACCTTTCTTTTCAGAAGACTTAGTGTCTGTATCTGCTTCATTTTCTAATTTTGGTAGCACCTCTAACTGCTTGTCTTTCTTATATCTGTTTTTATATCTACTGTATTGCTTTGAGATGCCACTTTTAAAGGTGATATATAAAATAAAGTTTTTTATTATTGTTATAGAGAAACATGATCAGTTTTCCCTGGTTCAGATAAAAAGATTTAAAGCATACTAGTTTGTCACTCTTCTCATTCCCTTTGCTAAATAACTTTTCATACTAATCTGATCAATCTAACTGCCTGTTTTCTGTGCTTTCTCTATCCTGCTAGATTTGCAATTATTCTGAACATTTTCTTCTTGAAATAACTCATTTCTAAATACCTTTTTTCACTGTTAACATCTTGCAGCAAAGCTGCGACAAAATATACACTTAGCACAGTTCATCCTGCTACCAACATTGAATAACAAAATCTTAAGATTTCTATATTTATGTCTTTATTTAGTGGTTTCATTAGTGACAAAGGCTAAACTTTCTTGGAAAAATGTATTTTATGTGTTGCAGAAAAAACTGACTTGCTTTAACAAAGTATGTTTACAAATCCTTTCACCTGGCAATCTACCTGAATGCCCAACTATCTGAGAAGCCCTCCATGAAACCATGGTTGCTATTAATTCATTTAGGGCTTATTGACAGAATTGCTGTTTTTTATGCATGCTAATTTTCTGATTCCTCACTCTGTTTCATGTTTATAGATAAGACTTTATTGATCGTGAAGGGAAATTGATGTACATGATGAACATGTTTGCATGTTCTTTTGTAACATACACCTTTTTGTGATTTGTTTTGTATATCTAAGCAAGTGTTCCTGCATCCCTCTTCTGCACTTTAGTCATGGCTTTTTTTCTGTTTGCTTATTTCAAAGCAACACCTGCTCCATTTCTAAAACTTTTTACTCATGTGCATTTTTGTATTTTTTACACCTCTAGCACTTTAACATCCTGAATTTTCATTTGCCTTAATTTGTAGAATGAACTTGAGTTTTAGCCTAAAAAAGTTTTCATTATCTTTTGTTTCTTGTCCTACAACTGTTATTATTGATCACCGAATTATTGTTCTTGACATGACTTCATTCAGCCTTTCCTGAACGTCTATGACAGGCAGAGAGAGTGCTGTTTCTGGTGCGATCTTTTGCAGCTGACATTTCACTGTTTTAAACGAACAAGAAATTAGATTGCTCATAGATCACTTATCCTATATAAACACAGCGTAATTGCCCTCCGAAAATCCTCTTTTTCTTGTTCGTTTTAGAGACCTTGATCGAAACTGATTTTAGATGTCAGAAAGGATTTCTTTTCCCTGTATTTCCTACATTGCTTTGTCGAGATTTTAACTTTATATCTAACTTTATATCTAGGCTCAGATTTCAACTATAAATCGTACAGTAATTAATAGCAGTAAATACTGATGTTTTGCGCCCTCTTACCACAAAAATATATATGTTTTGTAGCTGGTATGAACTTTATTTCATACGCGTAGCTACTGCGATTCGGACACGGACGGTTAAACATGGCGGCAAATCAGACACCCAGAGAGGGGGGGGGGGGGGCGTCTTCTCGCCTCCATAACTAAAATGCCAAATAGGAGTGGCTTAAGCGACATACACAGTCGTGTAACTGACAGTTTGAGGTAGCCTATCGTGTAAATTTCGCTTTGTTGCTGATAGGTTAAGCTTTCGAAACTCTGCCCCAAAGTCATGTGACTGATTTTTCGCCCTGTTTCGTTGGTTAAACGCAATGATCACAAGCACCACCATGGTAACTGGGATGTGTAGTTTTTAATTCCGTTTGAATTATAACTGTACGTACTGTCTTCGTATTTGGCCAGGGCTTTAAAGAGAGGGCGCGCCAAAAATTTTCGGTGCCGTCGTCTCCGCTTTAAAGGTACCCCTGTCGCGGAAGAATTCGATCTCGGGACGTTTGCCCAGCTTAGTAAAAGAAAATGCCTGACAAAGTAGGGCTTGGACAGATTCCAAGTGCATTTTTGCAATTTACGTCACATTGTCCATTGTGCTGCTGTAATACAGTTTAAAATAAGTCTAAACTGTATCAGCTTTGTTTATGGGTTGCAATTTAGAAAAAGTCAAAAACCGCACTCAGAATGCAATTTAGAGCTTTCTGGCAAGAGGAGACACCCAAATTAATAATGCAACATGCCACTGTTTGTGCATGAACAAAGTTATACTGCTATTTCTTTAGATACGCGATTAAAAAAAAAAATCTTTGAATCCCCGGCTGAACACATTCCATAAGAATCAGCGCTTTAATATATCGCCTTTAAAGGTGGCTTCTCAAAACGCTTTACAGGATAAAAACAACAATAACAGCAACAACAACAATATTGTATTTCATTGCACTTTGAAAACCAAGTAATAACTTAACTATATGTGCAAACGTTTTATGATATGTCGCTTTTGTGAATGTCTGTGGAGTGTATCTTATTTGCCTGTCTGTCCTGGCTCTCTTGCTCGCCCTCCCCCCCTCTCTCCCTCAATTCAATTCAATTCATGGTGCTTTATTAGCATGACAGATGGGTACAATCAGTGTTGGGTATTTACTTTGCTTTGAGATTCCACTTTTAAAGGTGATATATAAAATCAAGGCTTTAACTTGCTTTAACTCCGCAAGTCTGAGTTCTCGTGTCTGTCCTATCCGAACCCGAAAGTATTACAATATGTATCTTTATAGCAGGTGGTGTACAACTTTTAAGCATAGATAACACTTTTCTAAAATGTATTTAAAAAATAAAAACGATTACAATCTAATCTTTCCACGTTTGATCCCAAGATCCCAAGAAAAATAAATCTAAACGGGGAGAAAGCTATGCTGAAAGTTTATTAAGAAACTTAGAAGACAAAGATATCAATTTATGTTGCATTTGTCTGATTGTGAATCAAAAAACACATATATTTATACACGCGTTTACGATTTAAATCAAAATGCGATTCAAATCTATATAAATGTTTATATTGTAACGCATAGGTGACTATTCTTTGTTATTAAAATGACTTAAATTCGATCATGTTGTGATATTTAGAAATATAAATTTGTTTGGTGCGAGTGAAGTTTTATTTAATCTCTGACCAAGGGAAACGTTTCATTTTTTCAAAGAAATGCTTGTAAAAAAAAAAAAGTCATGGTTCCAGTGGGATTCGATCACAGACCATGTGACATGGGAATCAGGAATCTAACCCACAGCACTACCAGCAAGGTCACATCCAGAGTGCTAAAAAAAGAACTACAGAAACATCATCAACAGACAATGTACAGCGTGTACTATTCTTGTGTTGTGGTACATGAATATAATTATATCATTTTTAATTTCTTTAGATACGTGATTCCATATTATATTCCCTTTTAATCAAATTCTAAAAGTATGCTTGTTGACTCCGGTATCTCGTTAGTTAAAGACTTCGATGCTTAAAATGTTTAGGGAGAAATGGAATACTGGTGTGTATTTTTTCTTTAAAGTACCAAGACCAGCCATATACTGTATGTTTATGTTCCAAAATTAATATCGTTTATGGCCTTCACACGCGTTACAGTATGCTCCTATTCTTTTTATGCTCAGCTACTAAGATTTCCCTTCAGTGGTAAAATTCCATATAAATATTCAATACTACAACGGGCACAGTAAAGACATTTACTGTAAATCTTTCTATGACAGACCAACGGACCATGAGTGCCCCTGTTCATCAACCAATCACGTACTGCGCGTCATCGTGCGTCACAATGCGCGACACCGTAGCCAATTACCTCCGGTACGTGTCTGTACCGCACAGTTTGAATGGCTGCATCTGTATTTCTTCTGCACTCACAAAATGTATCACTGCTGAAAACTAGGGAAACCAACTATATACAGCAAATACATTTCTCTTAAGGTGATAAACCACATTTTTTTGTTTGGACTTAACTAAGATGATAAAATTAATATGGGTTACAATATGCCAAACTAAGTGCATGACATATTTCCTTGAACATTTTGAAATTATAACTGTTAGGAATAGTAGCAATTGCATTAATATACTAAATACTTTCCCTCCATTCTTTTTTTGTGCAACTACAACCTGTGAGCCAATAGCTGTTACCTCCTCTCCATGTCCTTCATCCTAAGCTTTCTTTCCATGCCTAGCCATGAAACTACAGGAAAAGGTTAATAAACTCAGTAGGATGCAGTTACTATCTCCTACCTGCAGTGCAGGGGAAAGCTGAGAACAATGATACAATATTTTATGGAATATAAAGAAAACACAGATTTCACTCATAAATACAATTCATTATTTACATTTGTCTTTTGTTTGGGTTATATGCTTGATAGGGATAGTGTAAAATATGTCTGTTGCATGCAGCGGGAAGCCAGCTTTTTGTCTCTTGGCAACACCATCTGTGACTGTGGGTTTGAAGAGGAGACTGCCCACTCTGTGCACACATTTCTGTTCCCCTGGCACTCACAACACACTGGAATGTCCTGCAGTGGGTGTGAGTTGCTTCTGTCTTCCTGGTGCACATTTCACACTTAATTTTCCCTGCGTGGGTGTGGCACTTCCCCCTTGTTGTGAGCTCTGGCGGGGGAATCTGCTGCTGCACCAGGCTCACAGTCAACCATGTGCTGCTGTGGTTGGCCTGGCTGCTTAACTCTGTACCATGGAGCTCTTCACAGCTGCTGGCTTTAATGATTATTTCCAGAACAATCTCTAGCCTGCTCTCTAACATGCCAACACACTGTCCAGGCATCACCCCTCTGGACTCAACCAGAAAGCCTTTCTGCCTGTCCCTGGTCCTATCCTGCCCCTGGCACTCTGCACCAGACCCGGACTGTAGCGGGTGCTTCTTTCTTCTCGGTCCCTGGTGCACCTAGACCACCCTGACAGCATGTGCTTGGTCTGGTCTCTGATGGAGCCCCCCTGTAAAGAGCATGCGCTCTGCTCAACCTGGTACCTTGTGCACCTCATGGAAGGACAAACTTGATGATATGCATCCTGTCCAGTCTATCCCAAGGTTCAGACTAACCAGTCCTGCCCTATCCCTGGTTCTACTCCCTGTTTCTGTCCAGATGAAGCATAATCCATTCTGGAGTATGAGCCACTTCCCCAGGTCTGTGACGCCCTTGCTCTTCGGTCCATAACATCCCGCTGGGCAGTGCAGCATAACAATTTAAATTAACTCCATGTGTTTTGCCTCAAATTAAAAATTGAAATTCAAACGTTAAGTTGTTCTAGACCTTAGCATCTTATACTTTTCAGATTCTTCCTTTTCCATTCCCCGTTTCTTTCCATGAGTTGTAAGTGTGAATGAGCTTACAACACGGCCTAAGGTTTAGTTATGTGTTCTGTTTTCCTAAGATAAATAAAGTAGATGATTGACTGGAGGTTCAATCAACCCTCCTAAACCATGCGATGCCACACAGGAGAGAAACCCTTCTGCTATCTGAAAGTCGTTTTCCATCAGAATCCCACCAGGTTCTTAGATCTCACATGTTTTTCCCCTACAGGGGATGACTGCACTCCTTCTCTTCCACTTCTCTCCTTCCCCAGCTCACCACTCACACCTATAAGCACTCAGCAGATGGCTCTGCACCACCATATTGCATCTCATTTGATTTCAGCAATCAGCCTTCCAATGCTTACAAACTCGCAAACACAAAAAGGTGGCTTGACTCCAACTTAAAAAAAAAACATGGTCAGGTAAAAATAGTCCTTATACACACTTACCTGTGTGAAAGAGAAAAATGCATAACTGTTTTTGTTTAAAGGCTACTGTAGGTTATTGCCATGTGAATATATCCTGAGGGTCTAGTAAGAGAGAAAGAAATATAATTTTCTACTACATTTTTAATCTTATTTCCAATCTATGAGAGGCAGTTGTTTCTCTACAAGGTAAAATTATTCAATTTTCTTAAACATGTTTTTTTTTGGTCTGTGGCCTTTCATTGACATTTTGTTGACAATGATTGATGTTAGTGGATAAGTGTAACTGCAATTTTTCTGCCAATTCTTTATTTACAGTATATTTAGGTAATATACCATATAAAATTAAAATTGATGTTTTGTTACAATTACTATAATTCAGTATAGAACTGAATTTAGATTTCTTATTCATGGTTTAATCAGGAATCTTTTTTTATTTAGCTCATAAGAAGTATTTAAAAAATAATTAAAATTTAAAAGCTTTTACATGTTAAACATATTATTCAAAAGCAGCTAAGTGAAATTATATGCTTAAAAAATCAACTCTTACAACACCTTGTACATTTGTAGATAAATATGTGCAATATTTGTAATATGTCAAAATAGATGTTACAGACTTGACAAAGTGTATTATATTTAAATGTATTCAGCTGAAAATCAGTTTTCATTCATTGTATTAAAAAAATGCAATTCATTATATACAGTAATATGCAGTATTTGACTACACATTTTATCTGTATTAACATATAAAATAAACATAACTAGAAATAATATTTTTGGGATTCTGTTTATACACACACAGTTGTTTCTTTCCACTATCTGTGTTGTGTATCTTAAGGTATAGTATCAGGAGTTGTTGTATAAGCTGGTAACAACTAAGTTTGTGAAGAGATAATGTCGGTTCCTAAACTGAAGTATATGTATTGGCACATAGCATATCTAGAGAGCTCACACTCAACCTGTACAGAGTGGCAAAATTGTCCTAGCATGTGGCCTGTTTCAAGTAAGTCACAAGAATGCACACATTTGGATACTGGTTGCATATAAGTTAGTTAGCCAAGAAGTAGTTCATAACAAATGTTATTTTATTCTGGTTTAGTAAAACTGCTGTCCTAAATCTTATTTTATTAATTTTACCAATGCTTGAGTGTTATAAGATTTGGCTACATTTTCATTTTATAATAAAATTGGCAAACAGTTTTATACTCCAAGGTTTTAGGTTCAACAAGGAAAACAGTCAATTCAGAAGAAAGGTCTATTGTTCTTTAGTATCAAAACGCAAAAGGAAGGTAAAGGTTTATTATATGTCAATATATTTTATGTCAGGATTGTTGACATACTTCATTATCAGAATCAATTTGGCAAGCCAGCCACATGTTGGAAAAAAAATCTACATTCACTTTATTTTCTATATTGAAATTTAGATTTAAAGTTTGAATAAAACTAGCTGACCATAAATAAAGGTTAAATGTAAACTTGTTTTTAATAATACAAAGTTTTTAATTATGCACTTGTTTGTATGTTTGGAACTGGTTTTGTTGCCATCATTTCTATTCAAGGCAATAAAGGTTAGTTTATTTAGCCTGTTAGTGCTGAAACTCTAGGAAGGAATGTTTGTGGTTGTTTGTCTTCAGACCAATTCCTGAGTACCAATAACTTGTTTGTAATGTGATGATCAAAGGTATACAGAGATACTGTAGTACTAGTCTGTTGTAAAATTTATCATAAATCATTTTAAATTCTACATTTAAACGCATATCTGTTACGTCTTGTAGTAGACCCTATGCAATGCGGTAAGAGCTGAAGAAACAGAAGACGTGGTAAGAGAAAACACACAGGGGTTTAATAGTGCACAAAATAATAGTGACAGTCAATGAGGCAGTGAACGGGGGAGACAAAGAATGGCATCCAACTCCAAACAGGTCCAAAGGCAGGTCAGGGCACAGTACAGGAATCCAGCAGCGAGTATTCCATCCTGGGATGCGACAAGGTTAAAATCCCCGGGAATCCAAGGGTGACGGGGCGAGATCCTCCAGACCCCGGGCTCAGGAAGCGGGAGGTGTTGGGAATGAGGCCTATGCCCTCAGGAGACGGACGTAGAGTATCCTGGTGCTAGGCGGACATCCTTACCCTAATGTTGAGCCCTGAGGACTGGAGGATGTTGTGTAATACACATAACAATGTACACCTGGGGAGTTAACAACAATTACAGGAATAATAACGGGAGTAGTGGAGCGCCCTCTAGGGAGGGATGTTAGGCATGACTATATCCCTGCATTTTGTTGGCCTTTTGTTTTGCACCACTGTTGCAGCTTTAAGGGTTCTTTTTAAAAAAATACATTTTTAGAGTAAAATCCAGTCATTGCATTTTTGTTTTGCAAAGACTACTAGCCATAGAACGGCATATCAGACACAGAGTGATTGTCCAGATGTTGCCAATTGGACATCCTCTTGATAATCCTATAATTGAGGGATATTAAGTTGGAAAGACACTAAGCTCTGTCAGTAAAGGACTCTGGTTTTCTCTTAATTTGGGGAACTTTAAATTAGAGGTCTACCGAAATACACTTCAGATAAAAGCAGAAATCTACTAAATTTCCTTCATCGCCTTTAATGACCTTTCTATTACATAAGGTCACATGATGAAACCCATTATTCGGGACAAAATATTTTTTTAAGAGTGGGGTATTGTTGTAGCTTAAAAGCTGAGAAGAGAAGAAAAGAGACACAATGTTTTGGCTGTGGAGCCTTGAAGAAGGCATGCTTGAGCCAGGCATGTCATGTGCCAGCATTGCCAGACACTATGGAGTAAGCCGCTTCACTGAGTCCCAATTGCAGAGAAGATTTCAACAGACCAGCAAGACATGACCGTCCAGGGTCCGGTCTCCCTCAAGTGACCACACCAGAGCAGAACCGACACATCAGACTGGTCCATCTGAGAGATTGTTTCAGTACTGCTGCTGAAATTGCATGCAGATACATTGCTCACATCAGTGACAGGACAGTGAGGGACAGGCTCCACGCTGCTGACCATAGAACAAGGCGACCTGTCAGAGGCCTTTTGCTCACACCTCCTAGATGTCACACCGGACAGGCTTGGGACAGTCAGAGGCTGCAATGGACTAGTCAGCAGTGGTATTAGGTCCTGTTCACGGATTAGTCACTTCAGCCTATTCCAAGCAGACGGGAGGGCCAGAATGTGGAGGAGGAGAGGAGAGAAGTATGCTGATGCCTGTGTCCAGGAAACTGACCCTGGGGTGAAACCAAAGTAATGGTGTGGGCTGGCATTCACCATACAGGCTGGACACAACTCCACTTCATCGATGGCAGGCTCAACGGGGTGTGTTATAGGGATGGGATTGTGCAGCAGATTATCATTTCCTATGTGAGGCAACATGACCTGACCCTACAGCAGGACGATGCTAGGCCACACACAGCTACTGTGGCCTCAACTGCACTAAGGAATGCTGGTGTGCAGGTGATGCCTTGGCCTACCTTCTCTCCTGACCTTAACCCTATAGAGCACCTTTGGGATGCCCTGGATCGCACCATCTGGTGACATGAACCTCTGCCTGCCTAAGTATTATTATCATTTGTTTATTGATATTTCGGCAATGAAGGTTGAAGTTTCAGTTCAATAATGAGTATTGCATTTATATGTATAGTATATATGTTAGGGCCTGGATTAAATTAATAGCTTAGCTGAGAAATATTTCCCTGCTTCCCCTTAAAAGACAGTCAGGAGTCCATCTCAGAAGTTTAAAAAAGTTTTTATTTCATGTGTGTGGGAGCAAAACACACAGAGATGCTCAATGTATTTTTCTCCAGATAATTTAACTAGAACTGTCCTTGAATACTTTTCTGTTATCTGTCATGCTTCCCTGTGCTTTTGGCAGTGTTCCAAAATCACGCACATCTTTCCATCTCCCTATTTGCTGCTAATTTGTGTCTGCTAATTTGATAACTTATTTTAATACAATTGGTTACTTAGGAATGCGTGCTACGAACCTATATAATGCTTTATAACTACATAGTAGCCCTTATGTCCAGCATTCTTCCAATTCAGTTCAAACCGGTCCTGAATGTCCACCTTATAAAAAGGAAAAGTGTGTACAAAGCTCACAGAGACCCTCTCATCAGCCCCCCCTTCCCACTGCAGTACACATCCAGTGGGAGTACATCTCATCCTCCAGTGGGTCCCTGGGCAAGCCCATTCCTCCCAGATAGGAGTACTTTGAAATCATTGTTAAATGATGCCACTGTATCGAGGCTTCACGGGCTGTTCAGAGGTGTCTAGTGTCATCTGGATAGTATTGTATACAGATGCAGCCATTCAAAATGCGCGGTAAAAACCCGCGGTACGGTAACCTACCCACAAGCCACCGTGGGGCACCGCAGGGCAAGTGATTGGCTGGCCAAAATGACCGACAGGGGCACTCGTGGTGCATTGGTTGGTAGTGCAAAGATTTAATCATTTAATGTCTTTACTGTGCACATTTTAATCCGCTTAGTTTTGAATATTTATATGGATTTTACCACTAAAGGGAAATTTTAGTAGCTGAGCATAAAAAGAAGAGGAGCATAACGCATCTGAAGGTCATAAACGATATTAATTTAGGAACATAAACATTACTGTATGTACATAAACTGTACTTTGTATGGCTGGTCCTGGTAGTTTAAAGAAAAAATACACACCAGTCTTCCATTTCTCCCTAAACATTTTAAGCATGAAAGTTTTATGAAACGGTACCCAAATATGCGATTGCTGTATAGAATGAATTTTAATTTAAAAAAAAAATATTTAACACGAACATTAAGCTGTTTACATCTTCCGCCTGAGAACAGTCACCCGTTGCTACCCAATGCAGAATGGTGATTGGCTGACACCATCTGACACCCCTCTGATTGGAGAAAAAAGACGTGCTGGTTTGCTATACCAGGAAGAGGATTTCTTTCTATTCAAAATGTGTATTTTAAAAGTTTAAGAAGTAAAAACCTTACAGCGTACACAGATTTCTAAACTGATCAGGATTGTTATCTTTGTCTTATGCATAATAATGTTCACCCCTCTGTCCAGAAAATTAATAGTAAACTTTATTTTATATAGCTTTTTAAACGAATAAGTAATTAGATTGCTCATAAACCTAATCACTTGCTTTTTCTTTTTATTTAGGCTCAGATTTCAACTATAGATCGTATTATTAATAACCATAATAACAACCAACCAACAAAAACAACCATATAAACATAATACCAACCAAAAACATAGATAACAACCACAATACAAAATCAAATAATCAAACCATTTTACACTCGCAAAGTCCTCCAATTATCATAATCCCGCCCCTTATGCAAAACCAAACCTTCCTCCCATCCCAGTTTATCCTGTTTATCATAAACAAAATCCACCTCAATTTTCAACATAAAGCATTACAAAAAATCAATACCTCAACACTCCATACTCAACAACGATAATTCACAAACAGCCAGAACATGTAACTACACATTCCCAAACATACCTACTTTCCATAGCCCCGCCCCTTATGCAAAACCAACATCCCTCCCCTGTTCTCTCTCTCCCCTGGCGGTTGTAATTGTTTTTATTTTCAAATAAATTTTATCAAAGTCATGTATTTTAAAAATCTTAAGATTTTTCTATATATGTCTTTATTTAGTGGTTTCATTAGTGACAAAGGCTAAACTTTCTTGGAAAAATGTCTTTTATGTAAACCATGTTTGCTATTAATTCATTCAGGGCTAAAATATGTTCATTGTCTTCTAATGAAAGAAGGGTTCCTTTCGCCGTAGTCGGGAGCCTAGCCTTTAACTAGTAAGTACTGTATTTACTGGGTTTTTGAGGGGGGGGGGGTGTCTTTCGCTGGAAATCTCGCCTCCTACTTTGAAAATACCCGTGAAACCGGTTCAATTCGTCACAGCCAGCACTCCTGCAGAGAGTTGGGTTGTACTTGCAGTGTATACAGTACACGCGTTATGCTCTTCGTTAATGTCTGTGAAGTTTTATTTAATCTCTGAGCCATACTGATTCTTCTGGAAGCCAGTTTCCGCCAGGGAGTAAAAAAAAAAACACACTATGGTATTCTCTCCAATGCAGTGCAGTTAAAAACATACCTCTGATGCTGCTCCTAAATGAATATCGTTTATGACCATCAGAAGCTTTATGCTCCTTTTCTTTTTTCCAGTGGATTGAACAGGGAGAGGCATTTCATGATGTACTTTTCACTGATGAAACAACAGTGGCTCTGGAACAGTTTTCAACCAAGTCGTTTTATAAAAAGGGGAGATATGTACACGTTACTGAAGCTAAAAGTTTAGCCTTTGTCACTAATGTAAACACTAAATAAAGACATATAGAAATCCCTACGTTACAGACTGTATATGGCTGGTATTGGTAGTTTAAAGAAAAAATACACACCAGTATTCCACTTTCTCCCTAAACATTTTTAGGATCAGAGTCTTACATGTGGTTATTTCGAAAACGTTTGTACGTGCTCCTTCTTACCATGTTACTGTTTACCGTTACTGACCATATTAAGTTTAAGTGCCTGTGGGCACTTTTCCTGTCCGTGGGGGGTGGACCGTCTTTCATTAGAAGGTTAGTCTGTTCTACTCTGAGAATGTAGAGGGGGTGGGAAGTGCCCGCGGTCATTTAATTAGTATTAAAATCTTAGTTATCTTTCTAGTTCACAGGTTTGCATGCATAATTTAATTTTGAAAGCCACTGAGACATCAGGTACTACTGTTGTATTTATGAAAAAGAAACAAAACAAAAAACATACTAACAACTGTGCCATCCTACTCCTTAGTTAATACATTGTATTATTCATAAACAGTTAACATTGTTAGCAAAATATTTTGAATTATATTTAACCCTATTTTTTTCTTTAGTTTTGTATTTAACTTATTATATGATAGTCAGACTTAATGTATATTAATGTATATTTGAACAATGAAAATATATTTTTACAAGATTTTACATTAAGCACTTAAAATTAATATGGTTAATAATAGTAAACTGTAACATGCTGTAACAAGATCGGTTAAACTCCGAAGAAAATCCTTTCAGAGAAAATGTTTCAGGTGTGAAGAACAAACCTGTTCCCACACACCCTGCCCCCACTACCATTAGAATATACACAAACATTTTAGCGTTTCATTCTGAGCAGAAGACCCTCACACCTGAAGAGTGCTGGCTGTGACGAATTAAACCGGTTTTACAGGTTTCAATCACAGATTGGGACTCAGTAAAGTAACACACAGCGCCACTGGATTTGATAATACTGTACCTAACCAAAATCCGCAATATGGAAACAGAACCTGTGTAATTGTTGATAGATGATGTACTCGTAACATTTTTTCAAGACGAACTACAACATTTAAAAAATGACTTGTATGTACTTGATATCTCTAATCAATCCACGGGTTCCAGCACAAAACGAAACTAAAACGCATACCGTTTAGCGCTTCTTATTAGTTGCTCAAAAGTAATTTGACCGTATGAAATGCATAATATAAACCTAGAAACATGTACGTGAGCAGTACTTAACCACTGTAGTATCGGTGTTAAGACATACCTCTCAAATACTGTAAATCAAGTTAAAAATATCTCAAGACCGATTCTGGTCGTAATGAAACCATGTTTCGTGTATGTTTTCTTTTTCATCTTGAAATAACTCATTTCTAAATACCTTTTTCACTGTTAACATCTTGTAGCAACTTTGCGACAAAATATACACTCTGACAGTTCATCCTGCTACCAACATTAAATAAAACAAATCTTAAGATTTCTATATTTATGTCTTTATTTAGTGGTTTCATTCGAAGCTTACAATGTTTAGGGAGAAATGGAATACTGGTGTGTATTTTTTTCTTTAAAGTACCGAGACCAGCCATATACTGTATGTTTATGTTAAGATTTCCCTTCAGTGGTAAAATTAGATATGAATATTCAATACTTAAACGGGCACAGTTAAGACATTAAATATACATATACATATTGTATACAGTACAGTTTGCATACGGTAATATGTTTATGTTACGCGATTAAAAAATAAATAAATAAAACTGAAAGGTCCAGCACCAGCTGGATTCGAACACACAACCTGCCAGTCGGTAGTCACGCACCTAGACCAGTAGGCTACAAGACAGCTCGCATAAGCAGGCAGGCGAAACAGCCCTCCCGCAGTACACGGATATAATCATACCGTTATTAAATTCTTGAGATACGCGATTCCATATTATATTCCCTTTAAATCAAATTCTAAAAGTATGCTTGTTGACTCCGGTATCACGTTAGTTAAAGACTTCGAAGCTTACAATGTTTAGGGAGAAATGGAATACTGGTGTGTATTTTTTTCTTTTCATGATAGGTGTCGCATTTTAAATCATTTTCGTAGTTAGAAATTATGAAACGCCCTGTTAAAAGCAAGGAAGTTTTTATGCCCGTTGAAGTAAAACAAAATGCCTGACAAAGTATGGCTTGGACAGATTCCAAGTGTTTGTACAAATGTGCTAAAGAAATTATACTTTGAGTATACAGCTTGTCCAAAGTCATCCATTATTAATACTATTAGTAATATCTTCAGTAAAGGCTTTGATGCATAAATATTTCTGATAAAGGTAGGTTGTGTACTTTTGTCCAACTGAGCAATCTTGCTTTCATAAAATATACCAACATTTGAATGACTGATGATTAACATGCTGTAATACACAGTTCAAAATTAAAGGCTCGAATGCTGTACATGAGAGGTTAAGCTCCCCCTGGCGGTTTTACAAGGCGACGCCGGATAGCTAGTCACGTGACACACGTGATACTGCGTGATACCCCGGTGGGCGTGTCGCGGTATGCCGTGAAATACCTCACCCATTTTGAATGGCTGCATCTGTATGTGTTTCCCTTCAGAAGCACTGAAGTCTCGAATCCACCTGAGGGAACATTGTACATAAGAACACAAAACCTGATTAGTGTAGCAATGAAAGATCACTAGAATTACCCAAGGTAGTAAATCTAACCAGGAAAGTAAGTGAAAGTAATACTGTCATTAGAAGAACCCCACCAAGGTCCCTCTTGCAATGCCTTGGCTTCTCCTCTTAATCCACTTATCTCCATCTTCACAGTTTCTCAATAACAAAGAATTGTGACCATCATTCCAAAAGCTTGTTGCAAAGCCTTATGAATTGTGTCTGCTAATTGTTTGTCAAGTTCATATCCTAATTCTCCATCCCATCAAGCTGCAAGGGCTATAGGTCCACTTAAAAGTTTACCTGGAATACAGACATCTCTTATTTCTAAATCTTCACTTATTTCTAAACAAAAAGACCCATTAAAGGGCACATGACAAGTTAAATTTGTTCCATATTGATATGAATACTGTAAGGTAATAAAACACCACAGAATGGCAGATACTTGTACTGCATTTGTACTACCCAAAAGTGAAACTCGTGCAGGGAGGTTACTAATCTATCATTGCAATAACACAACAATTTAATAGGTAGAAATGCAACAAGAATCAGGAATAAACAATGAACTAGAATTTGTTTAATTCTGTTTAACAAGATAACCATCAGATGTTTTTTTAACAAATGATTAATTGTAGTATTGTCAGTTCCAAGGGATTTTATTCTAATAGCTTCTGGATGTAAATTACTTTTTTGAAAAATTGGGAAATAAAGGAGAAAACATAATACTCTTTCACTACTTTGAAGTGGGTGTGTTACAATCAGCGACGATGGTGTTCCAATCATCTGTTCCCATTCATCAATAGTTACCAATGTTCCCAGTAAATTACCTAATTCAATGTTTAAGGCATCGCCTCACTTATTTGTTTAATGGCCCTTTCACATGCTAATTCTTTTGAATATTTGTCTGCTATGGTCTGCAAAAAACCTAAAGTCTGTCCAAAAGTGTCTATAAAAACTTTAAGGCTTTCTTCTATTTTCCTTCGCATACTGGATAGGGCATCTGCAGTATTCTGTAATCCTCCCATTGTGTGAGTTTTCACCCATTTAAACATATTCAGCATTAGCTCGTATATTAACTTTTTTTTAATTTTTTAACAAATGTGTTTGCACTTCCAAATGAACCTCCTATATTGCCTAACAGGCTTCTTTTGTCTCAGTGATTCAATACCCTGTTATTATGTGTCTGCATGCTACAGGTTATTTTTGCCTTCACTTACATGTCCGACTTGTTAACGTCATATAACGGTTTTAAAGTAATATTGTTTTCTAGATTATCTATTATTGTTTGTTTGTATAATGGTTTCGGTTTTCCCGAAACTAGACCCCCCATTGGGGCTTCTCTACAGGTGCTTCTCTACAGGGGCGTCTTTAAACAAGTTGTAACCTAGCAGCAATCTCAGCTCTACATGCCCTACATGGTAATGCTTCAACCCATCTGGTACATAAGTCACTGATTACAAATATGTACTTATTTCCCTCACTTTGGGTTAAGGGTCCAGTAAAGTCCATTTGTAGATGTGTCCATGGTCGGATAGGTATGTGCGCATGTCCCATTTTGACTTTAATCCCTTGGCCTGCTTCATTTTGCAAACAAATCACAATCATCATCTAGGAAAGTCACTAAGATCTCAACCCATACCTGGCCACCACCATGTTTTCTCTATTTGTGCTTCCATGCCTCCTCATCCTATATGTCCAAGCCCATGGTACAGTTGTATAAGAGGTCATTGTAACCCAGTGGGCATGACCACTTGATCCTTCCGTCTCCAAATTCTTTCCTTCCTTAGTGACCCATGCTCCTTTCTCCTTCCACTTTAAAACTTCAGCATCCTCCTTTTCATACCAGGAAAATAAGTCTTGGATACCAACTTCAGAGGCAGGTTCTTTAAATGAGACAACAATCAATTCTTGAATAGGTGTCCCCAGTGCTGCCTTTCTGGCTGCCTCATTGGCTGCAGCATTTCCTCGCTCTTCTTCAGCGTTACCTTTCTGGTGTGCTTTTACTTTAATTACAGCCCCTTCTTGTGGCAAATAAGAGGCACGAGTAAACTGCTGTATAACCTCTGATTATTTAATTACAGTTCCATTGGTTGTCACTAAGCCACGCTTCTTCCAGGAAGAAACAGGACAAAAATCATTAGCTACTCCAAGAGTGTATCTGCTGTCTGTGTAAATGTTGACTCTCTTTCCTTCACCCTCATGGAGAGCTTTACGAAAACCACTAGTTCTGCTAACTGAGCTCCTCCTGTTCCCAGGGATCCAGACTGTACCTCTCTGCCATCTGCGTTGACTATGGTCCACCCAGTTCTTATTTGTCCTTCATGATAAAAACTAGACCCGTCGACCCACAGCTCCAAGTCTGGGTTGATCAGTGGTTCTGTCCTCAGTGGCCCTCTGATTTCTTCTTCGATCCAGGCTGCACACTCGTGAGGGTCACCATGTTCAATGATATAACAAGCAGGATTTCGAGATGAGTTTTTAATCAATTAAATGGACACACCTTTCCCCATTAGGCAGGCTTCCCATTTTGCTCTTTGTGCATCAGAAATAGTTTTAATGGCTGTATTACAGAGTAATTTGAGCAAAGAGTGTTCAATGTGTAATATAATCTTTTGATGGCCTACCAGTCCTTCCACAGCAGTCATGGCCCACGCATCACAATCAGCAGCAGTCAGACATCTTACTTCTCTTCTCATGGCACTAGGCATCATGGTGGAGTCAGACCTCACTGGCTTGTATTGACCCCCTGCTCTTTGACACAGCACAGCACTATAGCTCACATCTCCCTCTGAGCACCATAGATGAAACGGTTGCTGGAGATCTGGAAGACCCGGAGCTGGTGTTGATGTCAGGGCTTGCTTCAGAGTTAAAAGTCTCCTCATTCTCTTCTGTCCAATTAATAGAAGCTGTCCCAGGTTGTCCCCCAGCAATGGTCTTGTGAAGAGGTACTGCAATTCAGAATAATCTAGAATGAAGGTTCTGCAATAGTAAAACAACCCCAGAACACTTCACATACCTGAAACTATGTTTGGACGAGGCATCTCAAGTAATGCTTGTATCCTTTCACTGGTCATGGACCGTTGTCCACTGGAGATTTCTTGGCCTAAGGACAGCACTTTCCGGGACCCCACCTGGGCTTTAGCTGGATTAGCCTTAAACCCTTCCCTTTCCAGGAGTTCCAGGACTACTGTCAGGGCCTTGGCATGTCATTCACATGTAGGACTGGCTAACAAAATATCATCAACATATTGCAAACATGTAGACCCTAACACACAGCCCCTTCAGGCAATCTTCAAGCAACACGTGAAAAATAGTAGGTAAGTTGTGGAACCCTTGAGGCAATTGGGCCAAAGGTGCTGTTTCCCCCTTGAAGTAAAAGCAAACTTGTCCTGAGAGTTTGGATGGAGGGAAAAGACCAAAATCCATTAGAAACTGTAAAAACTGTAATTTACTTTCCAATGCCTGTCAGTATGGTTGCTGGGTTTGCTACAAGCACATGTGCTTTGGGAGTCAATTTGTTAAAGTGAGTATAATCAATAATGAGCCACCATGACCCATCTTCACTGGCCACAAAGGGGAATTAGTGTGTGATTGTGTGGGTTGTCGTGGCATGGGGGTAGTTGACACCACATTGGGCATGGACAGGCTCTCGATCTCCCCTGTCACGCTCCTTTATAAGCTCTATTGTGTTCCTTTTCTTTATCTTACACGCAGTCTCCTCCGAGAGTGGTGATCACACTGACTCCCTCATCAGGGTAACAGGATACATGACTCTACATTCCGTTACTTCTGGGCCCTTTACCTTCGGAGTCTCAAGTTCACCAAGTTCATCCTGTTGTCCTCACTGCTCCCAGACCCTAACACGGAGCCTCCTGCTCCATTAGGCCACTGTTTCACACACAACCAGTGACTCAGACTCCCAGGTCCGCCTTGACGTCCTCTCCTGACGCCACTAGGTTGGGTTATACAAACTCACACTACCTACATCACCAAGTCTCTTCAGCACTACGCACCGTGCCAACACCCAACACACTGTCTCTCTCTAACACACACTCTCAACCTCTCTGGTGCCTCACTTTCACACCCCTTAAATTGTGAACTCACAGCTGCCAGCACACCTCACATCGTGCCCAGCCATCACTGTATTACACCATGCAGTTGCCAGTGCACTTCACTGTGCCCAGCCACCATTGCACTATCTCCCAGGGGGTACAGTTAGATAGACCCCACTCGCTTCCCCGATACCAATGTATTGCCAGAGGGAGGGCCCCTCTACTACACAACCCACTCTGGTCCACACACACTAACTCACAACTCACTCATACAGCAGACACAACAGTCCTGCTCTCACATCCTAGCAGGATGCTGTCCCTTTAAATCTTTAGATGATCTCATAAAGCACCGTTTCTTCTGTCAGTCTCCTCACAGACTGATGTTTTCACTCTTTTCCTCACAGGCTATTCCTATCACAAGGTTCTTCTCCACCCTCTCAAGGGGTTACTACAGCGGCTAATCAAGTCTTTGCTTTCTCATACTATGCATGGCGGCACACCCTTCTAACATCGCCCCGACTAGTAGCGTCTCACACCCGCTACTGTCATGCTTCAGCCCGGCTCTCTCACAGCAGAGCCTCCACATTTGTTCTCCCACCACTGCAGTGACAGCAAGGCCGAATTCCTGCTGGATCTTTCCCCCTTTAAACCACTTCTACACCTGCCATTGATTCACTTATTCACATCAGGTGTGGTTTCCATGGCAACACATCTTCCTTAACTCGGGGCTCCGCCCCCCACACCAGACGCTCCCTGCTTTGTACCACAGGGTCTAATTACTCCAGCTGTCAACAAATCCCTAACAATTTCTTTCACAGCCTGCACAGCTTCTGGTTCAATGGAGTACTGGCGATGTGGGGAATGACTAGGTCCTGGGACTATTACGGGTTCTGTTTGGGCTAAGCCACAATCTAGCTTGTGTTGTGCCCACACCTTAACTGCACCCACCAAACACAAGTTAGTACATCTGCAACCACTAGTGGCAATGGAACAGTACGTTTCAAGTTTAAATTCGCTCCCCATACTCCTCTTACTTTCAATTTTTCATCAGTAAAGGGAAATAAAATGTCAGTTATTGAAACTGAGGTACTGTACCTGTGTCTACCAAACAAATGCACTGCCAGCCTCCTAACTGTATACATAAACACAGGGATCCCTCCCCCAGTCCCCAGACCCTGAAGACTGGTTCTTCCTAAACCCCTGGCGAGAATTTAGCCAGCTCCTTTAGAGCTTTCGGCTCTTCTGGAGTCAGAGCATCTCTGTTGGTCCCCTGACCTTCCTTTCCTCTTTCCTCCCCCTTTTGCCCATCAATCTATTTGCTCATGTCTGGGTCTGCAACAATTATGACACTTTCATTGGGAATGATTATGATTTCGTTTCTGGCCTGTCACAAATGTTGAGGTATGGTGACAGATTTTCTGCCACTTACTGTTTGTTAGACGGTCTGACCCAACTATTAATCATTGATCTATGTCTCTTTTTTCTCCTCCTGCAGAGCTCTTTTTCCTCCTTTAGATGCAACTGAAATGTATTGTCTAAATATCAACAGAAAAAGTGTTCCATCATTACATGTTGAAATAAGCAACTCCACATTCTCCCAGTAAGTTGGATCAGTATATCAATATTTTTTCTTAACTGACACATTTTAGTCCATAACGTGGTTTTACTGTATTGATTGTTTAAATTGCTGTTATTTTCTTTGTATGATTTTATTCAATAACACCACCATCGTATGTTAAGAACTCAGTATTGACCTAAAGCCATTGATTTTACATATGCTCAGAAACCAAAGATGCTTGTGAAATGAAATTCAGGTAGTTTTGAATAAATTGTTCTGCATTTATTGATGAGCTTTATCTCTGCTTACAGATAAAAGGTGTCAGGCAGCACGCTGCAGCAAATGCCACAGCATAATAAAATACTTCACTTTCTCATATGGACTGGAGTCCAAGAACGGGAAGGCAGACACCCTGTCAAGAATCTATGAGAACCTTGAGAGCTCTGGACCAGGCTCCTTCAGAACCAACCACTATCATCCCACAACATTGGATACTGGGGGCTACACTGCTAGAGGTGGAAAGAACAGTATCAGTGGCTTTAGCTTCCGATCTGGCACCTCCAAATTTCCCATCGCAGCAAAAGAATGTGCCCTCCAAACCAGACAGGTGGTTCTGCAAAGTGGGCACTGTTCTCAACTGGCAGGACATCCCTGACACCACCAAACCTTGGAACTGATCCATCATTACTTTTGGTGGCCATCCATGAAGGTGGAGGTGGAAGCTTTTGTGGCAGTGTGCTCCATTTGTAACCAGGCCAAGGACTCCTGCCCAGCCCCAGCAGACCTAATCCTCTTCCTGCCAGGTCCATGACAACATCTCTCTGTGGATTTTATCACAGGCTTGCCCTGCTCACAAGGCCATTCTGAAAACATGACCATAGTAGATCAGTTATCAAAGGCTGCATGCTTCACAACACTCTCACAGCTGCTGTTTGTCCCTCAAATACCAGAGATATTCACTAAAGAAGTGTTTTGATTACATGGCTTCCCAACCTCCATTGTGTCAGATAGAGACCCCATTTTGTCTCCAGATTCTGCCAGGCTTTCTGATGGAAACTCAAGATCCGGATTGACCTATCTTCTGGATACCATCCTGAAACCAATGGCCAGACAAAGCATCGGGTCAATCAGGAAATGGAGACGTGGCTGATATGCCATATTTCCACATTTCAGGATAATTGGCCCCGTCATCTTCCTTGGGCCGAACTGTTACGGAACATCTTAGTCAATTCATCAACAGGTATGTTGAATTTTAATTACCCATATGGGATCCAACCCCCTCTTCTCAGGCTTTCCCCTGGCCCGATGGATGTCCCAGCTCCTGAAAAGAACCACACAAGATCTGGAGAGGATCTGGCGGGTGATACAGACCAACCTCCACAAAATCACACAACACCAGGAGAGGAAAACTGCCATCGCAGGGTTGCTCTTCCCCTGAGGCCAGGCAATGGGTGTGGTTATACAGTATAAACCTTGAATGGACATGGGTACTGGCATTGGACCTTTATTGCTCCCAGGATGACTCATGCCTTCCCCTTGCGACACCCCCAGAAAGCCATGTCCAGCGCATGTTAACGGGGGAGGGGCACAGTCATGCCCAGACAGGCAGTGACACACAACCCACAGTAGCCACAAGTTCTTCCCCGAACTAATACATTACTCATGGGGGTTCAATGATCTTGGGGTAATATTAAACTTCGTCTTCTTGCCATCGATGACTCAGGTGCTGCCGGAAACTTCATTCACTCTAGTGCACTCATGGAATATTCCCTTGGACCCTGTGGATCCTCTTCTCCGTGTTCAAGCTGTAGATAAGTCCACTGTAGTCTCAGGCTTTCTTAACTGGAGCACTATTCTCCTCACTCTTCAAGTTGGTGCTACCCATACAGAGAACATACATTTACTTCTGTTGGATATCCCTTCTCATCCACTTTTACTAGGTTTTCCATAGCTGTGTGAACATAACCCACACATTTTTTAACACAAGGAGAGCTATTCACTTGGGGATCCCAGTGTCATGCTCTAGCTGTTACCTCCAATTGAAACTTGCCCAAACAAAAGGGGTGAGTCAATTGTTTTATCAATACTAGGGTTCATTGCTACATTAAAATCTCTTTGTAGGATAATCCCAGTTTGACCTTGTAACCCACACAGGGTCAATTTCTTGACTAACTGAGCTGAGGACCAGACTTACGATGGTGTCTTCTGAAAATACTATAGTGGAGTATTTTCACTGCCTTTTGCCACTCAGAGTTAGATGAAAATTAATTTACCCCAAAGCTTCAGCTAAATAGTAAATTACCTGTCTAACTGAGACAGGTCTTGTCCATCTGCCCACCAAGAAGAGGGATGATGGATTTAAATCCAGTTCTGGACAGCAGGATTCCAAATAAAACCTACACTAATCAGAACACTCCATTTATGTCTTTAGTAATGCAGGACCTTTGTAGGATATTGAATCTGACGGATGTCTGGACATTGTTTTACCATTCTGAAACCAACAGTCTGGTCAAATGTTTCAATTGTGCTCTGAAAAATATGATTTGTAAGTCTGTAAGCACTGACAGCTGGAGCTAGGGCACATTAATTCCATCCCTTGTACTAGCTTCTGCTGGGTTTTCTCTTTATGAATTATTGTATGGGATATTTCTTTTGTTCGATTTGTTGAAGGAGAACTGGGAGCATAAACAGTTCTCCCAGTCTGAAGTACAGCACATCCTAGTACTAAGGAGATACCTGAGCATAAAGGGACATATAACTCACAACAATATCCTTAAGCCCCAAGACTAATAGGCTTCAGCTCCAAACATTTGCAATAGGTAAAGAGTTGTTGGTGTTATATCCACAATCTTCCTCCCAGGTGTTAATGAGGGTACAAGGAGGTCACACTATGTTTGGGGAATATGGAATATTATGGAATATATGGTGTGTCTTCTTTACTGGCACCAGGAAAACAGTTTTACCACATAAGGTTTTTGAAGGTTAGGTGAGAAGAGGAGAATGGGGTTGTAGCGGCAAGGCTTATTAAAAATATAGGAATTAAGTTTGCTGCTCTCTTGTCAGTCTATCTGTCTCTCATCTCAGTGGTGCTGGATACAGAGAGGCCATTCTATTTGGTTCACATTTAAGGTGTTTTTCTATCTGATATAGCTTCCTGATAAGGGACAACTCCCAAGGCTGAGACACATCAGCCACCCTAATAAATTATCATCTCTGGCGCCTAACTGTCTGGGAGATTCCAAGGGAGAGTCTCATCCCAAGTTGTTGGGATGTCAGAGAGCATGGTTACTCATCCTCCACCTAGATCAGCCAATCAGGAACTGGTAGGGCAGGATAACCCCACGTGGGTCTCGGATGCCCATGAAACTTTCAACAAATGAACAACCGTAGTTCCTCCAGGTAAAACAGGCAGCACCCCAAACAGGGCTCCTCCGTGCTCCTCCTGAACATTCTCAGACTCAACTCGGACAATCACGTAACAGCCAGTGTGTCAGAGTGTCAGGACTTTACTTTGTTCTAAGAGTCAAGAATGAACAAGCCTCGTAAATTCATCACAAATGCTCACCTGATCAACAAGTGAACTACGGTCGGAACTGTGGACAGCTGAATCTCAGGATTCAGGGCTAGCGCTACATCAGGAATGAACCGATCTTCTTCCTGTCTAAAGAGTGTGACCTGCTTGGACCCGCAGTCTTTTACAGCATGTTAATCATCAGTCATTAAAATATTTTAATTATGCAGAAATATTTTATGCATGAAAGCCTTTACCGAAGATATTACTAATACTATTAATAATGAATGACTTTGGACAAGCTGTAAACTCAAAGTATTACGCTGGTCCACATTCTTTCTATCTGTCATTTTAAATGAAAATACTTTTATTTTTTTTATTTGACAAACACCACAACATTTCGTTGATCTTACTAACGAGGACAGGACATTAGCCAGCCAATACGATAAAGGAATGACTTTTTTTGCTAATTTCTTTAGCACATTTGTACAAACACTTGGAATCTGTCCAATCCCTACTTTATCAGGCATTTTCTTTTACTGTAACAGACATAAAAACTCCCTTGCTTTTAACAGAGCATTTCATAATTTCTAACTACGAAAATTATTTAAACAGCGACACTTATCATTCAACCAGAGCTCAAAATATCACAAGGATCCTCAAGAGCACAACAAAGACTGTATTAAAAGATACTTGTATCAGATAAATGAGAATCCAAGCTTTTTTATCTACGCTTTCTTTTCCGTATTCCAGATATTATGGTACCACTTCAGAAGGGTGTCAGCCAGTCAGATTCCAGGAATCAGTACATTAAAGAAAAAATAAACACCAGTATTCCATTTCTCCCTAAACATTTTAAGCATTGAAGTCTTTAACTAACATGTGAAATAGCGTGTAAAAAAGTGGTAGTTTTAAGCTTTTCTGCTAATATAAAATGGAATCGTGTATCTAAAGAAATTAAATTTTATTTGTGTACTGCAGCAGGGCTGTGTGGGGCTGTTTCACCTCTCCTTATGTGATTTCCCCAGTACCCTGCTGGTCTATGTGCAGGACTAGTAACCCACTGGTTGTGTGTTCAAATCCAGCTAGCGCTGTGACTTTTCTTTTAACAAACATTTCTTTGAAAAAATAGAATAGCAATATTATGGACAATTAATTGACTTTTTATATTTCTAAATATCACAACATGATCGAATCTAAGTCATTTTTAATAACAATGAATAGTCACCTTCTTTCCTTCTGACAACTGTCCCTGCTTCTGCTTCCTGCTTCTATCGTGTGTGTGTGTGTTTGTTGGGTGGGGGATCCCTTGAGATCTCCCTTCAGATTTAAAATATTATTAATCATATCTCCGGTGTTGTATCTTCCCAGTGTAGCTGATCTTTTGCTGCCTGGGTAAACTATCGCAAAGCTTTAGAGAACTTAACATTTCTATTATCAACAAATTGTAAATACGACGTTTACAATGGCATTATTAATTTTTCACTTGGGTGTATGGAGGATTGTCAGCTGTCACTGAGAGTAGACCCCCCCTCAGGCTGCGCAAACGATCTTTAAAATTTTTATAGAGAAATGGAGGCTGTACAGTATGCGTTACAATATAAACATTTATATTGATTTAAATCGTGTTTTGATTTAATTCGCAAACGCGTGTTTAATTATATGTGTTTTTTGATTCACAATCAGACAAATGCAATATAAATTGATATCTTTGTCTTCTAAGTATCTTAATAAACTTTCAGCATAGCTTTCTCCCCATTTACATTAATTTTTCTTGGGATTTTGGGATCAAACGTGGAAAGATTAGATTGTAATCGTTATTACAGTATTTTACAGTCCAGTATTCTACCCTCTTCATAAATAGTTTATACATTTATGGTTTTAACGTGCTTATTTTGACATTATAAAGCTTATATACTGTACTTCACAAAAAGTTACTTTGATGTTTTTTTCCTTTTCTAAGAATACATACAGTAGTGAGAAAACCACTTGCTGTTATTGTAAAAAAAGCGATTTAATACCTATTGATAGTAATATTAATATGGAATTGTGTAACTTAGCAGCTAAAATATCACAAGTGGTTGTTTTGGAAACATTTTGACATTCATTTTTTTTTTACAATTATTCTCCTGTATAATTGTAATAGGCAATGGGCAATGTAGCGCGCTGCACCCAGGCGAATACATAAAAATAATCCACTATTTTAGCTCATTGTGAACACAATGTGTCTCTTTCAGGTTTACATCTGAATTGAGAAAATCTATATTTTGTCTTAATCCATATTTCAGCAGCCAGTAATCAGCCAACAGTTTAACTTTAAATTTAAAACTTTAGTACTGCACAGTCCAAAGATTTACTCTGGGAGATTATTTCTGGTAAAATGTGCTCCAGTGTGAGTGTGTGAATCTGGATGAATTATTATAAGTGATGGTTTTGTGATTAAGGATTTCTTCACAGAATTACTTTAGTTAAACAAAAGAGGGAAGAAGGACTATTTTTACAATTGCAAGTAATCGGAGAACAGCTTATCAATGTGCCGCATGTGTAGAAACAGTTATTATAGCTTTTTGAGAAGACAATGTGCCTCTTTCACTGGTTTACATTAAGAACATCTATATTTTGTACAAATTTCATTAACAAGTAATTTAACTAATTTAAATTTTGATTAAGAAAATATTACACACATACTATATATATAAATGTTATATATACATATTTATACATATGATCACACTGCCATTCATTGTCATGTGTGCCACTGTTTCAGTATACAGTATGTGGCTCTGACTTTTTATGATTGGCATGTGTGGAACAGTGGGACGAGAGTTTACTCTAGAGAAAAGGGCACTTTTTCAGAAGTCATGTACTCCGCAAAGGAGGTGAATTTGACAAACAGCTAATGTTGCTCAAAGAATCTCATGTAATTGAGCAGAAAGTCACCTTGCTCTCACAAGCGGCACTGTTTTTGTTAACACACTGCACCCTTTTGAATGGATTTTAATCACCTTTATCAGCTTTGTCTTTCTGGGGTGTGGGGATTGAATGCCTCCCTCATTTTAACATCTGATACATCCCCAGTAAACTGTGAGACTAACTGGTATCGATAAAACAGCTGTTTTGCAATATTTCTCAGACTGCTCCAAAGCGCAAAATAAAATTTGCTAAACTGAAAGCCTCGATAGACACCACAATTACCCACAATACAAACTGCAGTACCGTAATATCTATAATACAAAGGACCACTTCAAATGACAAATCCCCAAATATGCTACAACTCCACTATAGTTACAGCAAGGTGAAAGTGGAAACCGTTTTTTAAAAACATTTTTTAAAGAAAATCAAAAATAAGAAACAATGGCATGTTCTTGCCTAATTTAGACATCACATTACTTTAAAGCTTAAACTTTAAACAGTACAACCTCAATTACAGATGCAGCCATTCAAAATGCATGGTACAAACCCGCGGTACGGTAACCTACCCACAAGCCACCGTGGGGCACCGGAGGGCACCGCGGTAAGTGATTGGTTGGCCAAAATGACCGACAGGGGCACTCATGGTGCATTGGTTGGTAATGAAAAGATTTAATCATTTAATGTCTTTACTGTGCACATTTTAATCCGCTTAGTTTTGAATATTTATATGGAATTTTACCACTAAAGGGAAATTTTAGTAGCTGAGCATAAAAAGAAGAGGAGCATAACGCATCTGAAGGTCATAAACGATATTAATTTAGGAACATAAACATTACTGTATGTACATAAACTGTACTTTGTATGGCTGGTCTTGGTAGTTTAAAGAAAAAATACACACAAGTCTTCCATTTCTCCCTAAACATTTTAAGCATGAGAGTTTTATGAAACGGTACCCAAATATACGATTGCTGTATAGAATGAATTTTAATTTTAAAAAATGATTTAACACGAAAATTAAGCTGTTTACATCAAAAGAACAGTCACCCGTTGCTACCCAACGCAGAAACACAGCCACTAACTAGCAAAGAGAGGACATTAGCTAGCCAATATGATAAAGAAATAAATGATTATTTTGTTTATTTCTTTTGCACATTTATTTGAACATTTCCATCGATTGTACAAGCACTTGGAAACTGTCCAATCCATAGTTCATCAGGCATTTTCTTTTACCCTGCGGGCATTCTCCTGGTCTGGCACCAGTCTGTGTCTTCTAGGATATAATGCCAGCGAACTCTTGTTTTTATGTCCACTATAACAGACAATCTCCTTTGCTTTTAACTGAGCGTTTAATAATTTCATAAAATGAAAATGATTTACTTTATTTCCCTCACGGGATCAATAAAAGTATCTATTGTCTGTCTAAACTATGGGACAGAATTCTGGGGTCTCCCCATACCAGAGATTATGGTAGGGCTTCAGAATGGTGATCAGCTGACACCATCTAACACCCCTCTGATTGGAGAAAAAAGACGTTCTGGTTTGCTATACATACTGTACCAGGAAGAGGATTTCTTTCTATTCGAAACGTGTATTTTAAAAGTTAAAGAAGTAAAAACCTTACAGCGTACACATATTTCTAAACTGATCAGGATCGTTATCTTTGTCTTATACATAATAATGTTCACCGCTCTGTCCAGCAAATTAATAATAAACTTTATTTTATATAGCGTTTTAAACGAATAAGTAATTAGATTGCTCATAAACCTAATCACTTATTCTACATAAACACAGCATAATTGCTCTCTGAAAATGCTTTTTCTTTTTATTTAGGCTCAGATTTCAACTAGAGATCGTATTAATATAAACTTTCTTGGAAAAATGTCTTTTATGTAAACCATGTTTGCTATTAATTCATTTAGGGCTAGAATTTGTTCATTGTCTTCCAATCGAGTCGAGTTGACATTAGAAGCTTGCCACGCCCGGATTGTTACACCAACGCATTAGCATGTTAAAGCGATTTCATTGAGGAGCCTAGCTTTCCTAACTAGTAAGTACTGTACTTCCTTGGTTTTGGAGGGGGGAGGTGTCTTTCGCTTGAAATCTCGCCCCCTTCTTCTTTGAAAATACCTGTGAAACCGGTTTAATTCGTCACAGCCAGCACTCCCGCAGAGAGGGGGGTTGTACTCGTTAATGTCTAAGCTGGAACACATCATTATATCTCATTTTGTATTTCTATAAAAAAATCGTTTGCCCAGCCTAACACTATTGTTCTTATTGTTTTTATCCTGTAAAGCGCTTTGAGGAGCACAGCTTTCTCACCACTTAGATAACTTTTTGATACCATCCTTACACAAAGCAGAAACTTCTTGTATTTTCCGATGACATACAAGTGGAAAGATTACAGATTTTAATCGTCTTTTTTCTGAACCAGGGAAAATCTGATCATGTTTCTCTATAACAATAATAAAAAACTTTATTTAAAAAAAACAAATCACCCGGGGCAGAGACTCTGGGGGGATCATTGTGTGGTACAGAACAGAGCTCAGTCAATCCAAACAAGTTCAGTAGTAAAGACATAAAAGTCAACAATTGATTTAAGGACGATCTGTCAAAGTGCAATGAAATACAATACTGTTGTTGTTGCTGTTATTGTTGTTTTTATCCTGTAAAGCATTTTGAGAAGCCACCTTTAAAGGCGATGTATAAAAGCGCTGATTCTTATGGAATGTGTCCTGCCGGGGAACAAGTATAACCTTGTTCATGCACAAACAGTTGCATGTTACATTATTAATTTGGGTGTCTCCTCTTGCCAGAAAGCTCTAAATTGCATTTTGAGTGCAGTTTTTGACTTTTTTTAAATTGCAACCCGTAAATAAAGCTGATACTGTTTAGACTTATATTAGAATGTAGACATATATTAGGATTATATACTTTGTGAAAAGTGATAGTCTTTTAACCTTTTCTGTGAATTTGCTTGTTATCTAACAAATGCATACTTTTAGAATTTGATTAACAGGGAATATAATATGGAATTGCGTATCTAAACAAATTAATAACGATATAATTATATTAATGTACTGTCTGGCGGAATAAACTGAAGAGGTTAGTTAATGCGACACGGAATTACTTTCCACCCCCTCTACATTCTCAGAGTAGAACAGACTAACCTTCTAATGAAAGACGGTCCACCCCCCACGGACAGGAAAAGTGCCCACAGGCACTTAAACTTAATATGGTCAGTAACAGTAAACAGTAACATGGTCAGAAGGAGCATGTACAAACGTTTCCGAAATAACCACATGTAAGACTCTGATGCTTAAAATGTTTAGCGAGAAAGTGGAATACTGGCGTGTATTTTTTCTATGAACTACCAATACCAGCCATATACAGTCTGTAATGTAGTCATTTCTATATGTCTTTATTTAGTGGTTACATTAGTGACAAAGGCTAAACTTTTAGCTTCAGTAACGCGTACATATCTCCCCTTTATATAAAACGACATGGTTGAAAACTGTTCCAGAGCCACTGTTGTTTCATCAGTGAAAAGTACATCATGAAATGCCTCTCCCTGTTCAATCCACTGGAAAAAAGAAAAGGAGCATAAAGCTTCTGATGGTCATAAACGATATTCATTTAGGAACAGCATCAGAGATATGTTTTTAACTGCACTGCATTGGAGAGAATAGTGTGGTTTTTTTTTTAACTCCCTGGCGGAAACTGGCTTCCATAAGAATCAGTATGGCTCAGAGATTAAATATAACTTCACTCGCACCAAACAAATGTATTTTTCTAAATATCACAACATGATCGAATTTAAGTCATTTTGATAACAATGAATAGTCACCTATGCGTTACAATATAAACATTTATATTGATTTAAATCGTGTTTAAATTGCCTTTATTTAAAACCCATAAATAAAGCTGATACTGTTTGTACTTTTAATTATTTAAAACTGTATTACAGCAGCACAATGCACAATGCAACGTAAATTGCTATCTTTGTCTTCTGTGTAATAATGTTCACCTCTCTGTCCAGCAAATTAACAATAGTAATAATAATGAACTTTATTGTATATGGCCCCTTTAAAGGTGGCTCCTCAAAGCGCCTTAGAGGTTAAAAACAATAACAACAATACTGTTAGGCTGGGCAAACGATTTTTTTAAAGAAAGACAAAATGAAATATAATGATGTGTTCCAGCTTAGACATTAACGAAGAACATAACACGTGGCTTTTTTCAAAGTAGAAGGGGGCGAGATTTCCAGCGAAAGACACCTCCCCCCTTCAAAAACCCAGTAAGTACAGTACTTACTACTTAAGAAAGCTAGGTTCCTCAATGAAAGTGCTTTAACATGCTAATGCATTGTTGTAACAGTCCGGGCGTGGCAAGCTTCTAATGTCAACTTGACTACGGCGAAAGGAACCCTTCTTTCATTGGAAGACAATGAACATATTCTAGCCCTAAATGAATTAATAGCAAACATGGTTTACATAAAAGACATTTTTCCAAGAAAGTTTATAATAATACGATCTATAGTTGAAATCTGAGCCTAAATATAAAGAAAATGCATTTTCAGAGAGCAATTTCGCTGTGTTTATGTAGAATAAGTGATTAGGTTTATGAGCAATCTAATTACTTATTCGTTTAAAACACTATATAAAATAAAGTTTATTATTAATTTGCTGGACAGAGCGGTGAACGTTATTATGCATAAGACAAAGATAACGATCCTTATCAGTTTAGAAATCTGTGTACGCTGTAAGGTTTTTACTTCTTAAACTTTTAAAATACACGTTTCAAATAGAAAGAAATCCTCTTCCTGGTACAGTATGTATAGCAAACCAGCACGTCTTTTTTCTCCAATCAGAGGGGTGTCAGATGGTGTCAGCCGATCACCATTCTGAAGCCCTACCATAATCTCTGGTATGGGGAGACCCCAGAATTCTGTCCCACAGCTTAGATAGATGATAGATATTTTTATTGATCCCGTGAGGGAAATAAAGTAAATCATTTTCATTTTATGAAATTATTAAACGCTCGGTTAAAAGCAAAGGAGATTGTCTGTTATAGTGGACATAAAAACAAGAGTTCGCTGGCATTATATTCTAGGAGACACAGACCGGCGCCAGACCGGGAGAATGCCTGCAGCATAAAAGAAAATGCCTGATGAGCTAGGGATTGGACAGTTTCCAAGTGCTTGTACAATCGATGGAAATGTTCAAATAAATGTGCAAAAGAAATAAACAAAATAATCATTTATTTCTTTATCATATTGGCTAGCTAATGTCCTCTCTTTGCTAGTTAGTGGCTGTGTTTCTGTGTTGGGTAGCAACGGGTGACTGTTCTTTTGATGTAAACAGCTTAATTTTCGTGTTAAATAATTTTTTTAAATTAAAATTCATTCTATACAGCAATCGCATATTTGGGTACCATTTCATAAAACTTTCATGCTTAAAATGTTTAGGGAGAAATGGAAGACTGGTGTGTATTTTTTCTTTAAACTACCAAGACCAGCCATACAAAGTACAGTTTAAGTACCTACAGTAATGTTAATGTTCCTAAATTAATATAGTTTATGACCTTCAGATGCGTTATGCTCCTCTTCTTTTTATGCTCAGCTACTAAAATTTCGCTTTAGTGGTAAAATTCCATATAAATATTCAAAACTAAGCGGATTAAAATGTGCACAGTAAAGACATTAAATGATTAAATCTTTTCATTACCAACCAATGCACCATGAGTGCCCCTGTCGGTCATTTTGGCCAACCAATCACTTGCCCTGCGGTGCCCCACGGTGGCTTGTGGGTAGGTTACCGTACCGCGGGTTTGTACCATGCATTTTGAATGGCTGCATCTGTAATTGAGGTTGTACTGTTTAAAGTTTAAGCTTTAAAGTAATGTGATGTCTAAATTAGGCAAGAACATGCCATTGTTTCTTATTTTTGATTTTCTTTAAAAAATGTTTTTAAAAAAACGGTTTCCACTTTCACCTTGCTGTAACTATAGTGGGGTTGAAGCATATTTGGGGATTTGTCATTTGAAGTGGTCCTTTGTATTATAGATATTACGGTACTGCAGTTTGTATTGTGGGTAATTGTGGTGTCTATCGAGGCTTTCAGTTTAGCAAATTTTATTTTGCGCTTTGGAGCAGTCTGAGAAATATTGCAAAACAGCTGTTTTATCGATATGTATTATTTTTATAAAACCACTAAAATCGACACAGGTGCTGCTGCTGTTCATAGTCTCTCAGTAATCGTTCTCCATCACCCAAGCAAAACTGTCTATTCTGCATAACAAACACAGCGGGGTGTAACACTCTTAGCCCTTGTGACAAATAAGATGTTTGTTAAAGTACAGAGCTGCGTTACATAAAGTGGCTGCAATGGAATTAGTAAAAGTTAATTCTCAGCTGAAAAGAAAAACTCAACGTGTCTCCTCTATAACTCTACAGCTTACAGATCGTCCAAAATATTATTAATAATATCTTCCATTTCACATTAAAATTGGAACATTTTTACAAGTGTAAATCCACCAGTCTTTCTATTTTCTAAGCAGATCACGAGGAACAAAAATCACCCGTTTTTTGTTTATAAATTGTTTTTAACTATCTATTTTTTATGGATTAGAAAGTCATGCAATGTCTATTTTAGGCGGAGACACATTATTGTTTCTTATTTTTGGTTTTCTTTAAAATTAAAATAATCAGTTGACCACCATGCCATGCAATATTATGTTAAATATTTATGTTTTTGAGATACTTCAGAACGCTTCAACTGATAAATAAAAATGTAGAATTATGTGTTCTCCCGTTATGAGGTTGCTTACACCTGGGTATCTAAAATGCAACCAGGTTCTAGATATTGTTTAAATAAAAGCTATGAAAATTTTCACAAATCGTAATCTTTAAAATAAAAAGTTATAGACATCTGAAACATTGTGTCTCATAAATAGGTGTTTTAATAAGGGAAGGTTATGAAAACCAGAGGAAACAAATGACTCTGAAAAAGATACAAGAAGTTTAAATTTATTATTATTATTTTTATTTTTAATACCGCTTTGATATTCTCGATTCTAGTTATAATATATACGATTTCGTTTTAAGGCTTGTGTTAAATTGCCCCACTGAATTAAGTGTTTTGAATTGAATTGATTTGAATTAAACTGTAGTACAGTTTCAGACTGCTCAGACTCCTCAAACTGCCCGGCTAGCTCAGTCGGTAGAGCATGTAGGGGTTTTGTGCATTTACTGGAACAATTATTAATTGTAACAGTAAGTCACAAAATGATTCTTTGATGGCTATTAGAAAACTGACCTTGATGGAGAACACAGCAATGCACACACACGGATACTAATACACGGGAAAACATTTATTAATATATACAATTTTGCAGATACACATAACAGATCTTATAGTGAGAGTTAGCAGAATAAAAAAGGTGTATATTCAATAACGAAGAGTTTCAAACCAGGAGAGAGATACATTCAGAATATCACTTTATATACCGTTTCGTTAATGAGCTTTGATTACAACTTCTACACTAGATACTCTCAAGCAAGTACGTCACTCATAGGAATTAAATTGATATAAACTCAGGTTGAGGTAACAATTGAATTCTCAAGCTGTAATGCAAAATGTTGAATACTCATCCAACCTCTGTGGATTCAGATCTCCCGCAGACACAAAGGAACAGCGGCAGGCTGCTGCTGCATCCAATTGGCGTCCTCTGGCCTGGTGCCAGCCAGTGCTAGTCTGGCGTGAGGTGGGGGAGAAGGAGAGAGATTCCTGCTGCGTCTCTCTGTGACTCTCTGAAGACTGGCTAGTTAGTCCTGGCTGCACTAGCAGAGATTGTGCACATGAAAAATGACTGTGGGTCCAAGCAAGTAACACTCTTTAGATTGGAAGAAGACCAGTTCATTCCCAATGTAGTGCTAGTCCTGAATACTGAGATTCAGCTGTCGACAATTCTGACCGTAGTTCACTTGTTGATCAGGCGAGCGTTCGCGGTGGGGTACCGGCAGTAAACGAGGCTTGCTGCTGGGCCAACTTCAGGCGGATCCTTTGGTTACACACAGGAGACCTCCGGTCTCGACTCTTAGAACAAAGTAAAGTCCTGACACTCAGAGACACTGGCCGTTATGTGATTGTCCAAGCTGAGTCTGAGAATGTCCTGGAAGGGCATCTTCTGGGCCCTGTGCTGCCTCTTTTATCTGGAGGAACTACAGTCGTTCATTGGTTGAAAGTTTTGCGGGCATTCGAGAATCACGTGGGGTTGTCCTGCCCTACCAGTTCCTGATTGGCTGATTGAGGTGGAGGATGAGTAACAATGCACTCTGACAAGAGTAAACCTTAGGATGAGACTCTCCCATGGAATCCCCCAGACAGTAAGGCGCCAGAGATCCCCATTTATTAGGGTGGCTAGAGAATCTCTGCCTTGGGAGTTGTTCCTTATCAGGAAACTATCAGCTAGAAAAACACCTTAAATCTGAACCAAATGGGATGGTCTCTGTATCCAGCACCACTGAGAAGAGGGAGAGAGGGACTGGCAAGGGAGCAGCAAACTTAATTCTTGTATTATTAATAAGCCATGCCACTACAGGCATGAGACTTTCAATCTCCGGGTCGTGGGTTTGAGCCCCATGTTAAGCATGCTTGTCTTCTTTGGTTGGAAAGTTGCCGGTTCATACCCTGCGGCCAGCAAAGGAATCCTACTCCGCTGGGCCCCTAAGCAAGGCCCTTAACCCCAACTGCTCCAGGGGTGCAGTGTAAATGGCTGACCCTGTGTTCTGACCCCAAGCTTCTCTCCCTGTCTGTGTGTCTCATGGAGAGCAAGTTGGGGTATGCAAAAAGACTACAAGAATCTGTATATGTCCAATAAAGTGATAAAGTGATATAGTGTGCCATACTGCAAATGGGAGAAATGACAGCAAGGCCAATGTTATCTGGAGACTAGATGGATTCATTGCTCTGTCTGTGCTCCTGCTGCAGTGAGGGGGATGGTTCCGGGATAAAGTCCTGGCTCCTCGATACCGGCAGAACTTCACTGGAGAGGTTGTGTGATGCTGCATGCTGTCTGTGTCACTGATGCAGACCAATGTATGGGGTGAGACAGAAGTGTGTTCCTGAAGAGGCATGTCTTCAGTGCTCTGTGGCAAAGAAAACTATATGCCACTGTTGCAGACAGTAATTAAATTGCCTGTGCAGATCTCACACGATCTTGATCTGAAATGCTCCTCTAAGTCCAGTTTGTTGGTTAAACCTGTCAGCTCAGGGAACCAGGGGCTCAGGCTACTGACGCAAGTACTGATTGTACAGCTGGCTCCATGAAGTTTGCTTCCACTGCTGCTGTCCTCTGTGTCGTCTGTCTGCAGGGGCTCTTCAATCTCAGGCATGTTGTGAAAACCAGGTGAAGGTGCAGGAAGCAGAGATTCACCCTCAGTTGTAGAGGGCTGTTGCTGTGGAGCTGGGCAGTGGTTGGGTGGCAGTGTCTGTCTGGAGCAGTGGGTCAATGAGTGCTATCTTTGCAGTAGTCAATTCTACTGTAAATTGTTTTAGCCCTGACACTAGCTCATTCAAAAAGACCAGAGACTGTGTTTTTCCAGTGTTTACCACTGGCAAAACAGTTCTTTCCTGCTCAGTGTGCAACTCATTCTCCCCTATATCTGCTTCATCCAGATGAACAGCTCTAGGTTCACACACCTCTACCTTTTTGCTAACAACATTCACTGCAATTTATCTGTACTCTTAATGTGAACTTATATTGTGTGTTTCTGTATTCCTCATTGAAAATTATTAAGTCACAACTTACCTAGGTATACCAAGGTAAACTACAATTATTTTTGTTGAAGGAACCCCCCAGACCTCTGCCAAGTGTCACAAACATTATCTAAAATCTAAGAGAAACTTCTCAGTCACCTAAAGCTGAAACAATATGTAAAAAAATAGTTTATTGTTATAGGCCATTGTGAATACAATGTATTTTTTTCAGGTTTACATACTTTTTAAAACCATCTATATTTGCCATAATTCCTATTTATTTAAGTTAATAAAATAGGAAACAGATTTTCTATTTTTATAGGTATTTAAAGATATTTTATTTTAGATATCAATTAGAAAAATATTTTACATATACTATACTATAGTGGTTTTAAAATCATACAGTATCATACTGTAGCGGTGAGGCTTATTAATAAGGCAGAATTAAGTGTTTCTGAGCTTCCCAAATGAGGCCCCATTTCTCTGTTCATCTCTGTGGTGCAGCCACAGAGAAACCATTCATGCAAGATGTTTTCTTTTGATAAGGACAGCTCCCAAAGGGGGATGCACTTAGCTAAGCCTGGCCATCATGATCAATGGTCACCCATTGGCGCCTATCTGTCTAGGGAGTGCCAGTTGGACATCTGGACTGCATTACTAAGTGTCAGGACTAAGTGACTCATATCTCACCTTGATCAACCAATCAGGGACTGGTAGGGCCGAGTAACCCACGTGGGACTCTGATGCCCATGGAACTTTCAGCCAATCAATGAGCTGAAGTTCCTCCAGGTAAAAACAGGCAGCACAGAAGATTCAGATTCAGAAGGGATTCTGGAGAGGATTCTGTGGACTGTTCTAAAGGGAATTCAAAGGAGAATTCCAGGGCAGGACGGCCCAGGAGCAGAAGGCTCCCAAGGGCAGGACATCCTCGCAGCGCACCTCCTGACCATCCTGAGACTCAGCCCGGACAACCACGGAACGGCCAGTGTGTCCGAGTGCCAGAACTTTCCTTTGTTCTAAGAGTCTAGAGTGGAGGTTGCCAGAGAGTAACCAGCAGCAGGCCTCGTGAACAGGTCGGAACTGTGGACAGCTGAATCACTATTCAGAACTAGCTCTTCATCAGGAACGAACCGGTCCTCTTCCTGACTTGCTGGGACCCACAGTCATCTTTTCTCCTGTGCACAAACTTTGCTAGTTAAAGCCAACACTAACTAGCCGGTCAGTGAGCATCAGCAGCGCACCGTCGAAAGCCGCACAGCACAGCCTGGCACCGAGCCAGAGAGCGCGGATTGGACAGCAACAGCCTGCAACTGTTTCTTTGTGCCCGCAGGAGATCTGAATCCCCAAAGATTGGATGAGTATTCAACTTCAATGCATTACAGCTCAAGAATTCAATTGTTATCCCAACCAGTTGATATCAATTTAATTCCTAAGAGTTATGTACTTGTTTCGAGTATCTAATGTAGAAGTTATAACTAAGTTCATTTACGAAACGGTCTTAATGAATGATATACTGAACGTATGTCCTCTTGATATATGTAACACTTCGTAACTGATTGAATATATATCTTTTGTATTCTGATAACCCTCTCGATAAGATCTGTTAGGTTTACATGCATATTCTATGTATTAATAAATGTATCCTCGTGTATTAGTACCTGTGTGTGTGCGTTGTTTGAGTTATGTCGCATGGTTGGACTCTAAAGCCATCAAAAGAATCAACTTTGTGATTTACTGCTACAATTAATAATTGTCTCAGTAAATGCCCAAACCCTACAGAACTGGTGCCTTCAGAGAGCCACTAACATTACATATTTGGCGTCCCTGAAACGGCTATGAATCACTACATTATTTGGCGTCCCTGGGTGGGCGTGGCAAGACTGAAATGAGTCAACCAAGCGAATAATTCATATAAAACGCCGCGGGTTTCATACACGACATTACAGTGTGATGAAAGCCGAAAGGAAAAAAAAGTTCCCCTTGCTCTTTAAGCAGTGCTTGATTGTTTTGTGATCTTTTGCGATCTACCGGGTTGATTGCATACTTGATCTTGTGGTTTTCTGTGGTAAAACTGTGATTTCGTACTTAAAAGTAATACTCTTTAAGTTTAACGATGGTTGCTAAAAGGTCTGAATTCGAGTCGCTATTAAGCACTCTCTCTAGCAGCGACAGGTCTGACCACGATCTCTGCCATATCTCCGTCAGCGGAGAAGCTAGAATAAATCTCCATTCTCTGAGAGAGCTAGCGAAGGACATAGAGAGATTTGACCCCGCAGTGTCAGAGAATAATATCGAGAGTTATATTCAGGACCTCAGGTATAACCTGCAGTACCTGCCAAACGCCACAGAACAGGAGAAAGTGTTTCTGGTCAGGAAAACTACCAGCAGAGCTGTACATGAGTGGATGGCTAGGCAGATGAAAGAAGTCTGTAATGACTTTGAGCAGCTATGTCAAGCACTTATCGAAGAATACAGTGCGTTTATTGACCCGACTGCCGCGATAGCCGCCGCACTTAACATTAAGAACGAGAGAGCAGAGTCCCCTCGCGAATATTACGAGAGACTTAGACGAACTTATTTTGCAGGGCGAAATGATGAGGGTTGCGAAGAGAACACACATTTCAAGGGTTTATTCATTGCGAATCTCCACCCGTCAGTCAGAAAGATGATCTTAATGCATACAGATGCACAGACCATGAAAATGACTGATATTAAGAGATTCGTGCAGAAAGCCTGGGAGTATGATGTCCAAAGTCGCTCTGAGCAAAAAGCTGTTAAAGCGACTGTGTTCGCCGTCAGAGCCAGCAGGGTTAATTCCCTCCTGCTCGAAGGAGCACAGGCTCCTGAGCTGGCTAAACCCCGTTCCAAAGCACTCACACAGGACCGCACCCAGCGTCCTAAGTGCCATGAGAACACCGGGGGAGGGAAAGGGCTAGAAAAGGCTGAACAAAAGGATTCAGTAGCCGCCCGCCTGGCCAGGCTTGAACAAGCTTTATTAGGACAGGGACAACCGCTCCCCAAGGCTGCCGGAAGCGTGAATGAGCTGATACTCTCCACTGGAGGAGGCGGAGACCCGCCCCCTCTCCCTCCCTTAGTCTATCTGATTGAGCGGAAGGGTTCCTGCCTGGATAAGGTCAGCCACTCCCAAGCGAGTGCTGACTCCACCCCTGAAGTCACAGAGCAGGCAGTAAAACAGAGAGGAAAAGCAGGAAGCTTTTACCTCAAGGCTGCCATGGGAGATGTCTTACCCAGTGAGACACTGATTGACACTGAGGTTGAAAGGTGTTTGATGTCACACGGCAAGCTCAAACGGGTAGAAAAAGAAAAGGGCATGCGACTCAGAGAGGAACCTTTGGTGGATCACCAGAAAGGCAAGGTGTGGAAACAGGTCAAGGCTCCTAAGCCTTCTGTACAGAAGGAAAGGGGGGCCAAGAGGCAGACTGTGCTCACACAGTGCCCACCGAACACAGAAGCCTATGTGAAGATTCCTTCTGTTCCCTCTGGACAAGAAATAAAAATATTTCCTTGTTCCCCGGATATACAGGGAAGTCGTGTCCCGGCTGAGGTCACAACAGCCTCCCTGCCACAGGAGCGGTGCTCCAAGCAGCCGCCTGATCCACCAGGTAAAGCACACACCTTTTACATCCCTAAAGAGGAGCAGATCTCCCCACCTGGCAATGAAAAGGAGCTTTCCCTGTGCACCCTGGCACCCAAGAGGGGTCAGGACCACCACCCCGCAGTGGTGGAAGGGATCCAGATGGCAGGAGAGCAGGTTGGTGATGTAGCCCTCACCCTTAGCCCTGAGAAGTCCTCTATTAGTGAGGATCTGCTTGAGCAGCTGTCACAGGGCCACCACCAGGTGCCCCTGGTGCAACATTCACAGGTTAGACAGGAGGTCCAGCTGGACGCTGAGACTACTGCACTGTGGACACACCTGATCCCAGATGCCGATTCCCTCTGCTTTGACCCAGGGAACCTGCAGTCAGGTAACATTATTTCTCACAACTACCAGGTAGTGAGTGAGACTGACCTGATTGTTCCTGCCTCAACGGCAGGGTTTCCAACACACCCAGTCCCCCAGAAGGGACAGGCAATGAAAGCCGAGCCGGTTTTCTTACAGCCACCAGCTCAGTCTGTCAGTCTGAGTCTGACCAACAGTGGTTCAGCCAGACTGGAGCTGGATGGTCAAGTCACCCGCCTGCCAGTGCAGGACATCGCAAAGAGAGGTGTCAGAATCCCCGCCTGCACTGACATGGGCCTGGTGAGTGATAGTAAGTTCAAAGACAGTGAACTAGCTATCCCAGTGCTGGGGCAGCTCCCTGAACCCCTAGCGAGGGAAGGGGGGAGCGAGCAGGTGTCCTACACCTACCCCCAGCAAACGATTGGAAACATGCCGATAGAGGGATTCCTCAATCAGGAAGTGTGCAGGGTGGACCTGAACAGTGAGAATAGGATAACAATCCCAGATCACTCAGGTGCTCCAGATGACCACTCAGCCGAGGGTCAGGCATGCTCCACCACTGCACCACCCCCTGCAGGGTTCCTAGAGCACAGGCATGAACAAATTTGAAAAAGCAAATGCCCTGGAAAAGGAGGAGCAGCATCAGCAGCTGCGTCAGATCTCCCCAGATTTCCAGGATGTTGGTGCCCAAGATGCCACATGGCATACTGAGAAAGACACCATGTACACGCTGCACCAGCTTAGAAAGGCAACAGTCACTCAGAAGGAGATGACTGGGATCAGCCACCCGAAAAGACTTTTGGGAGGACTGATTGCTGCCGCCACTGTTGCACGTTTGCTATTTCTGGTAGGTTTGTGTGCTACTGGCACTCTCACCCTGACTGCCCCAAGAAGGCAGGTGTCAGAGATGCCAGAGGGTAGTGACAGACTGTATCGACAGCAGCAAAAGTTGGAAAGCTTAGGGAAAACCCTACAGGCAACTTCCTATGCAACAGGGTTAAACCTTATTCCCCAAACAGTGGACATGATTCCCATAGTACAGCATGGTAACTTAACACTGTACGGTCTGGAACCAGACGATATAAGACCAAACTTGAGGTCTTGGATGCCTTCAGGTGCCACACTATTGAATTGGATAGAAATCCAAGAAACAGTAAGCCCTGAAGAGGTACAGGTAGTTAGTTTGCTTTAATGGAACAAACCTCCAAACCACCCTAGCAGATACCCAACACAGGTGTTGTGGTTTATCGGAGGGCTGGGAACAGGAACCGTTGTTATTGTAACACTACTGCCGGGTAGTTGGATCATGACTGACAGTGTACTCTGAATGCTGTACTCTCGCATCAAGATGTACTCTGGGTAGCATGAACGAGTCAAAGATAGCATGTCAAAAGAAAGGAAGTGACTTCTCCCCAAATATCTACTACAGAGGTATCAGATATTGACAGTGAACTTCCTGATGTGTAATTCCTAGACTTAGATAATGTCTCCTACCGTGTTTATACATACTCCTGATGTTATTCATCCTGTTTGTATCCAACGCTGGTTCCGGTATGAATTCTCGAGGAGTAATGTAGACATTTAAGATTAATGTTCTAATGGCAAGGGACATCACTTAACTCTGTTTTGTTTTGAAGGCAACAATGCCTCGGGACCTCGTGGCCTTCAAAAAGGGGGGATATGTAGCGGTGAGGCTTATTAATAAGGCAGAATTAAGTGTTTCTGAGCTTCCCAAATGAGGCCCCATTTCTCTGTTCATCTCTGTGGTGCAGCCACAGAGAAACCATTCATGCAAGATGTTTTCTTTTGATAAGGAGAGCTCCCAAAGGGGGATGCACTTAGCTAAGCCTGGCTATCATGATCAATGGTCACCCATTGGCGCCTATCTGTCTAGGGAGTGCCAGTTGGACATCTGGACTGCATTACTAAGTGTCAGGACTAAGTGACTCATATCTCACCTTGATCAACCAATCAGGGACTGGTAGGGCCGAGTAACCCACGTGGGACTCTGATGCCCATGGAACTTTCAGCCAATCAATGAGCTGAAGTTCCTCCAGGTAAAAACAGGCAGCACAGAAGATTCAGATTCAGAAGGGATTCTGGAGAGGATTCTGTGGACTGTTCTAAAGGGAATTCAAAGGAGAATTCCAGGGCAGGACGGCCCAGGAGCAGAAGGCTCCCAAGGGCAGGACATCCTCGCAGCGCGCCTCCTGACCATCCTGAGACTCAGCCCGGACAACCACGGAACGGCCAGTGTGTCCGAGTGCCAGAACTTTCCTTTGTTCTAAGAGTCTAGAGTGGAGGTTGCCAGAGAGTAACCAGCAGCAGGCCTCGTGAACAGGTCGGAACTGTGGACAGCTGAATCACTATTCAGAACTAGCTCTTCATCAGGAACGAACCGGTCCTCTTCCTGACTTGCTGGGACCCACAGTCATCTTTTCTCCTGTGCACAAACTTTGCTAGTTAAAGCCAACACTAACTAGCCGGTCAGTGAGCATCAGCAGCGCACCGTCGAAAGCCGCACAGCACAGCCTGGCACCGAGCCAGAGAGCGTGGATTGGACAGCAACAGCCTGCAACTGTTTCTTTGTGCCCGCAGGAGATCTGAATCCCCAAAGATTGGATGAGTATTCAACTTCAATGCATTACAGCTCAAGAATTCAATTGTTATCCCAACCAGTTGATATCAATTTAATTCCTAAGAGTTATGTACTTGTTTCGAGTATCTAATGTTGAAGTTATAACTAAGTTCATTTACGAAACGGTCTTAATGAATGATATACTGAACGTATGTCCTCTTGATATATGTAACACTTCGTAACTGATTGAATATATATCTTTTGTATTCTGATAACCCTCTCGATAAGAACTGTTAGGTTTACATGCATATTCTATGTATTAATAAATGTATCCTCGTGTATTAGTACCTGTGTGTGTGCGTTGTTTGAGTTATGTCGCATGGTTGGACTCTAAAGCCATCAAAAGAATCAACTTTGTGATTTACTGCAACAATTAATAATTGTCTCAGTAAATGCCCAAACCCTACAGAACTGGTGCCTTCAGAGAGCCACTAACATTACATATTTGGCGTCCCTGAAACGGCTATGAATCACTACAATACCATATTTACAGATTCAGCCGTTAAGAATTTAATTCTTTTGTCAGACTGCCCTCTTTTATGCAACTGCCAGGTGGCCCAGTGCATGCTTAAGGTGGTGTATGGAAGCATTTGGACTGTTGCCAGAAAATGCCTGGTTTAGAATTCTGGTCAATTCAGAGCCCTATGAGACAATCTTTTTCCATTTATAGAATTTAACTTGTATACTGTTTAGATTTATTATTTTTAAACTGAATTACAATATGTTAAATTTATATACCAATTATATCATACCGCAGTTGATTACTGCACAGTTCCATATATTGTATTTTATGGTACTGGGGGATTGTTTCTGGAAAAACTGGTAGTAGTGTGTGTATCCGTATGAAATATAATGAGTGATGGATTTGTGATTAAGGATTTCTTCACAGAATTAGCTAAACAAAGGAGGGAAGAAAGGTTGCCGGTAACTAGAGAACACCTTATTAGTATGTTGAAACTGTACCATGACAGTGAAGACAGATGTGTTACACTTTTAAGTGAGCTAGTTACTCTGTTAACTCTGTTGTTTACTAATGTACACTGTCTAGATGCAGATGCAGATAGTCTTGTTATGCAAAATATTTTAGACTAAAGCACTCGCTTATTAAACTCCGAGATCCTGACTGATTTAACTTCCCATTTGCCTCATTTAGCTGAAATTGAATTAGGTAGTTAATATCTTGGAAGGCACTCTGTTTTATTATCAGACACTGTGACTCAAACTTGTGTCATATTGTGATATAGATGTGGGTAATGCAACCCTAATTAAACAATGTGCTTATCACGCAAGTCCTGCCAATCTAGAACCATTGCAGTAGACTGTATACTGTATACTGTATACTAGCAACCCACTGAAGCTAAGCAGGTGTGAGCCTGGTCAGTACCTGGATGAGAGACCTCCTGGGAAAAACTAAGGTTGCTGCTGGAAGAGGTGTTAGTGGGGCCAGCAGGGGGCGCTCAACCTGCGGTCCATGTGGGTCCTAATGCCCCAGTATAGTGATGGGGACACTATACTGTAAACAGGCGCCGTCCTTCGGATGAGACATAAAACCGAGGTCCTGACTCTCTGTGGTCATTAAAAATCCCAGGGCGTTTCTCGAAAAAAGTAGGGGTGTAACCCCGGTGTCCTGGCCAAATTTCCAATTGGCCCTTACCAATCATGGCCTCCTAATAATCCCCCTCTATGAATTGGCTACATTACTCTGCTCTCCTCCCCACTGATAGCTGATGTGTGGTGAGCGTTCTGGTGCACTATGGCTGCCGTCGCATCATCCAGGTGGATGCTGCACATTGGTGGTGGTGGAGGGGAGTCCCCATTACCTGTAAAGCGCTTTGAGTGGAGTGTCCAGAAAAGTGCTATATAAGTGTAAGTAATTATTATTATTATTACTGTACATTGTTTACTGGAGCACAGTTTAGTTCAAACAAGCAATAGTCCATGGAGTTCCCCTTGTTTATTGGTACCACAACTTGATGGGATGTCACCATTCTGTACAGATTACAGTAGTAAATGCTGAAACTCTACCAGATATCAAATGTACTGTATAACCATAATCAAAAACTGATTCAGGGTTAATCCTTAAAAAGTTGACACAAGAACATCATGGAGAACATTGTGGCTTGTGTCTTTTCCTTTCAGTTTGGAATTAACCTTTATGTACAGATGCAGCCATTCAAAGTGCGCGGTACAGACACGGTATCGCGTATCATGACGCAAAATGACGCGGTTCGTGATTGATTGACCGACAGGGGCACTCGTGGTCCGTTGGTCTGTCGTAGAAAGACTTACTGTAAACGTCTTTACTGTGCCCGTTGTAGATATTGAATTTTACCACTGAAGGGAAATCTTAGTAGCTGAGCATAAAAAGAATAGGAGCATACTGTAACGCTTGTGAAGGCCATAAACGATATTAATTTTGGAACATAAACATACAGTATATAGCTGGTCTTGGTACTTTTAAGAAAAAAATACACACCAGTATTCCATTTCTCCCTAAACATTCTAAGCATCGAAGTCTTTAACTAACGTGATACCGGAGTCAACAAGCATACTTTTAGAATTTGATTAATAGGGAATATAATATGGAATCGCGTATCTAAAGAATTTAATAATGGTATGATTATATTCGTGTACTGCGACAGGGCTGTGTAGGGCTGTTTCGCCTCCCTGTTCATGCGAGCTGTCTTGTAGCCTATTGGTCTAGGTGCGTGACTAACAACGCACAGGTTGTGTGTTCGAATCCAGCTGGTGCTGGACTTTTCTTTTAACAAACATTTCTTCGAAAAAATAGAATAGCGATATTATGGACAATCAATTGACTTTTATATTTCAAAATATCGCAACATGATCGATATTTGCGATATTTTGAACATATCATCCCTTCTGACAGCGGTTCCTGCTTCTATTGTGTGTGTGTGTGCAACAGAGTAAATTTTTATAGAGAATTGGAGGCTGGACAGTATGCGTTACAATATAAACATTTATATTGATTTAAATCGTGTTCTGATTTAAATCGCAAACGCGTGTTTAATTATGTGTTTTTTAATCATAATCAGGCTAATGCATTTCTACATTTTCTGTATGAACCAGCTTAGAGGTTCATACAGAAAGACAGCTTGTGTTTAAATTGAGTGTAAGGTAATTTATGCTTCTAAAGTCATGGTCAGCATTTATTATTGTACTGTGCTGTAAACTTTTTCTGTGCCTAGTCACATTATTTTATAGCGTTTTTCTTGCGTTATTAAATCCGGTGGCGCTGTGTGTTAGTTTCCTGACTCCCATGTCACATGGTCTGTGATTGAATCCCATGGAACTATGACTTTATTTTTTAACAAACATTTCTTTAAAAAAATTAAATGTTTCCCTTGGTCAGAGATTAAATAAAACCTCACTCGCACCAAACAAATTTATATTTCTAAATATCACGACATGATCGAATTTAAGTCTTTTTAATAACAATGAATAGTCACCTATGCGTTACAAAATATACATTTATATTGATTTGAATCGCGTTTTGATTTAAATCGTAAACGCGTGTTTAAATATATGTGTTTAAAGGCGATATACTGTATAAAAGCGCTGATTCCTATGGAGTGTGTTCCGCCGGGGATTCAAAAAAATTATTTTAAATAGGCTGATAAAGCTTAGACTACTGTAACTGTATTCTAGCCTGTATTACAACAGAACATTGGACAATGCAACGTAAATTGCAAAAATGCACTTGGAATCTGTCCAAGCCCTCCTACAAAAATTATTTAAACTGCGACACTGATCATTCATCTCTAAATAAACTTTATTTTATATAGCGTTTTAAGCGAATAGGTTATTAGATTGCTCATAAACCGAATCGCTTTTTCTACATAAACACAGCGTGATTGCTCTCTGAAAATGCTTTTCCTTTATATTTAGGCTCAGATTTCAACTACAGATAGTATTATTATAAACTTTCTTGGAAAAATGTATTTTATGTAAACCATGTTTGCTATTAATTCATTTAGGGCTAAAATACGTTCATTGTCTTCCAATCGAGTCGAGTTGACATTGGAAGCTTGCCACACCCGGACTGTTAAACCAACGCATTAGCACGTCAAAGCCCATTGAGGGTATTGAGCCAGTATTGGCTTTAGTATTCCCCCCCTCTCCCCTCAATTCAATTCAATACAAGGTGTTTTATTTGCATGACAGATGGGTACAAGCAGTGTTGGGTATGTATATTGTAACGCTTACGGCAGACAGGCACTGTGTAAGAGCCGGCGTACCAGAGCAGCGCACCGAGGGAGCGTCTGCATTTATAACTTAGTTTTTAAAATTAGTCAAGCAATATGAAGCATCTCCTTTTACTTTTAAGTCCCTTAAATACATTGAGCACAGCTTTCTCACCACTTAAGATTGCTTTTGATATCATCCTTACACAAAGCAGAAGGGAAATCTTAGTGCCTGAGCATAAAAAGAATAGGAGCATACTGCAACGTGTGTGAAGTCCATAAACGATATTAATTTTGGAACTTAAACATACAGTATATGGCTGGTCTCGGTACTTTAAAGAAAACATACACACCAGTATTCCATTTCTCCCTAAACATTTTAAGCATCGAAGTCTTTAACTAACGTGATACCGGAGTCAACAAGCATACTTTTAGAATTTGATTAAAAGGGAATATAATATGGAATCGCGTATCTCAAGAAATTAATAACGATATAATTATATATATATTAATTCCGTTTGAATTATAACTGTACGTACTGTCTTCATATTTGGCCAGGGCTTTAAAGAGAAGGCGCGCCAAAAAATTTCGGTGCCGTCGTCTCCGCTTTAAAGGTACCCCCGTGCTGGAAATATTTGACCTCGGAACGTTTGCCCAGTGTACTGTTAAACCAACGCATTAGCATGTTAAAGCGATTCTATTGAGGGAGTAGCCCAGCTACCACTTAACACTGTACTTCCTACTTTGAATACCTGTGAAACCGGTTTAATTCGTCACAGCCAGCACTCCGGGAGAGAGGGGGTTGAGTAGTGGAAGCAGGCGAAATTTCCAGCGAAAGACACCTCCCCCTCAAAAACCCAGTAAGCAGTAATGCTTTAAGTTGAAAATCGAGGTAGATTTTGAGGATGATAAAGAGGGTAAACTGGGATGGGAGGAGGGTTTGGTTTTGCATAAGGGTTTTGCATAAGGGGCAGAAGATTTCCCTTCTGCTTTGTGTAAGGCAATTGTGTGTAAGTAAAATTACCTTACACTCAATTTAAACACAAGCTGTCTTTCTGTATGAACCTCTAAGCTGGTTCATAAAGAAAATGTAGAATTGCATTTGCCTGATTATGATTAAAAAACACATAATTAAACACGCGTTTGTGATTTAAATCAGAACACGATTTAAATCAATATAAATGTTTATATTGTAACGCATACTGTCCAGCCTCCATTTCTCTATAAAAATTTACTCTGTTGCACACACACACACAATAGAAGCAGGAACCGCTGTCAGAAGGGAAGAAGGTGACTATTCATTGTTATCAAAAATGACTTAGAATCGATCATGTTGTGATATTTTGAACTATAAAAGTCAATTGATTGTCCATAATATCGCTATTCTATTTTTTCGAAGAAATGTTTGTTAAAGGAAAAGTTCAGCACCAGCGGGATTTGAACACACAACCTGTGAGGTAGTAGTCGGGCACGTAGACCAGCAGGCTACAAGGGAAGTCGAATGAAGAGGGAGGCGAAACAGCCCTACACAGCCCTGTCGCAGTACACGACTATAATCATATCGTTATTAAATTCTTTAGATACGCGATTCCATATTATATTCCCTTTTAATCAAATTCTAAAAGTATGCTTGTTGACTCCGGTATCTCTTTAGTTAAAGACTTCGATGCTTAAAATGTTTAGGGAGAAATGGAATACTGGTGTGTATTTTTTACTTTAAAGTACCAAGACCAGCCATATACTGTATGTTTAAGTTCCAAAATTAATATAGTTTATGGCCTTCACACGCGTTGCAGTATGCTCCTATTCTTTTTATGCTCAGGCACTTAGATTTCCCTTCAGTGGTAAAATTCCATATAAATATTAAATACTACAACGGGCACAGTAAAGACGTTTACTGTAAATCTTTCTACGACAGACCAACAGACCACGAGTGCCCCTGTCGGTCAACCAATCACGTACCGCGGTACCCCGCGTCATCTTGCGTCACGATGCGCGACACCGTAGCCAATTACCTCCGGTACGTGTCTGTACCGCGCACTTTGAATGGCTGCATCTGTAGCTTTCTTAACTACTTCTACTTTGAAAATACCTGTGAAACCGGTTTAATTCGTCACAGCCAGCACTCCCACTGGCTGCTCTTATGCTCTTTGTTAATGTCTAAGCCGGAACACATCATTATATCTCATTTTGTATTTCTTTTAAAAAAAATCGTTTGCCCAGCCTAACAGTATTGTTGTTATTGTTTTTATCCTGTAAAGCGCTTTGAGGAGCCAGCTTTAAAGGCGCCATTAAAATAAAGTTCATTATTATTACTATTGTTAATTTGCTGGACAGAGAGGTGAAAATTATTATGCAGAAGACAAAGATAGCGATTTACAATGCATTGTGCATTGTGCTGCTGTAATACAGTTTTTACATAATTAAAAGTCTAAACAGTATCAGCTTTATTTATGGGTTTTAAATAAAGGCGATTTAAACGCGATTTAAATCAATATAAATGTTTATATTGTAACGCCTAGGTGACTATTCACTGTTATTGAAATGACTTAAATTTGATCATGTTGTGATATTTAGAAATATACATTTGTTTGGTGCGAGTGAAGTTTTATTTAATCTCTGAGCCAGGGAAACGTTTTTTTTTTCAAAGAAATGTTTGTTAAAAAAAAAGTCATGGCTCCAGTGGGATTCAAACACACAGCATGTGACAGGGGAGTCAGAAACCTAACCCACAGCACCACCGGCAAGGTCACATCAGGATTGTTGAAAAAGCCCTACAAAACATTATGTAACAATTCTTGTGTTGCGGTACATGAGTATAATTATAACATTATTAATTTCTTTAGATGCGCGATTCCATATTATATTCCTGTACAGTACAGTTTACATACAGTAATATGTTTATGTTCCTAAATTAATATCTTTTATGAGCATGTGAAAGGCATGGTGAATCGGAGATTCTCAAGAATTACTTTGCATGATTGGAAACAAATGCGTGATTGGATCAACGAAATGCTGTGGTGTTTCTTTTTGTCAATGAAAAAAGTATTTTCGTTAACAAAGACAGTTATAAAGAATGTGGAACAGGGTAATACTTTGAGTTTACAGCTTGTCCAAGGTAATTCATTATTAATAATGAATATTAGTAATATCTTCAGTAAAGACTTTGATGACGACAGCTCAAACGCTGTACATGAGAGGTTGAGCTTTATTAGCTCCACCTGGGGGAAATTCCTGATACTATTATCTTACTTGCAGTACTATGTGGTATTTTGCGGGATTATACGGTAACCTGTGTTATACTGCGACAAGCGCACTGCGTTTTAACGCGGTATAACCCACTTGTTTTGAATGGCTGCATCTGTATTTGTCTTGACTTCTCCTGAATTATAATATAATTGAATGGAAACATTTTATGTAAATACAAATGTAAAATGTAAAAAAAAATGATATAAAAAACTAAGAAACATTGCTTTTGTCTTAGTGTTCCTCTCTGCATTAGATTCAAATATTTATTTTAAATATAACTTGAACTTTTTGGCCACAAATTCTATTTGTTGAAAATCAAACACTGCATTCAAATTACAGAACCTCATCCTGACCACCAATCATGGTGGTGTGAGTGTCAATGGATTTATTTTCTTTATAGCACACATATCAAAATGCTGACAAAGTTTAGAGTACATCTGATACTAGAGTCATATCTTCCAGAATCCCTCAAGATTTACAGAGTCAAATGCCTTTGTCAAGTCAAATAATGGAATGTACAGAGGATGTCATTGCCTGAGACTTTTTTTCCTTCATTGTCAGGCTGTAAAAACCATGTTGGCTTCGTCAAGCTGCAATATGTAAGTGGTCCAGCAGTCATAAGCTCCTGTCATTGATCTGGTAATGTGGTCATCTGTGTGATTCCAAGTGTAGATCAACAAATTTAGTTTGATTTTAAGGTCTTCATGTTTAGACTGTGGATATTGCCAGGAATATCTGTTTTCTGGAAAAATAGGGTGTTAGTGATGATAAACCCATGCTCTAAGCATTTAAGCATATTATATGCTTTTTGCTGGTTTTGTGGTGAAGGTGATTATCACAAGAACTATTTTATCAGTGTAAATTTAGAACTTTAAACCATATATTGTACCATACAGTACTGTGAAGTCCAAAGACTTACTGGGAGGTTGTTTCTGGCACAATTGGCTCTGGCGTGAGTGTGTGTATCTGGATCAATTATTATAAGTGATGGTTTCATGATTAAGGATTTCTTCACGGAATTCTTAAGCTAAACAAAGGAGGGAAGAAGGGTTATTTTTACAATTGCAAGTAATCGGAGAACAGCTTATCTGTCACGCCCTCTGCAGCCAGAGGGCGCTCCTTCTCTGTCCTGTCCCTAGTTTCTGGTCTGTTGTCCTTCCGGTCCCTCTCTTTCCCTTGGGCTATATATTTCCGGGTCTTGCACTCTGTCCTCGCTCAGCATTGTCGTTCGGATGTCCTGAGACCCGCCTAGCACCAGGGCGCCCCACGTCCGCTCCCTGAGGGCATAGGTTTCTATACGGCATTCCTGAACTCTTTGCACTAATGAGCCCGGGCCTTTTTCCCATCTCGCCGCTACGCATATGGGTCTTTTTCCGCTCTCCTGCTCCCCACGGTTAGTCCCTTTGGACGTCCGTGACATTATCATTATGATGAAACTGTACCATGACAGTGAAGACAGTGTTATACATTTAAGTGAGCCAGCGACTCACTCTTTTGTACTCTAAATGCCGACGTTCTTGTTATGCAAAATATTTTAGACCAAAAACACTCACTTATTAAACTCTGAGATCCTGACTGATTTGAGTCTGTATTAGTCTCATTTAGCTGAAACAGAAAAAGAAGAAGTACAGTAGTTAAATTTATTAACAGACAGTCCGACTCAAACCTGTGTCGTACAGTGATATAGATGTGGGTAATAGCGTTATATACAATATTTCGGCAAACGTCCAAGGTCAAATTTCTTCCATGAGGGGGGTACCTTTAAAGCAAATGACGACTGTACCAAAAATGTTTGGCGCACCGTCTCTTTAAAGCCCTGACCAAATACAAAGACAGTACATACAGTTAAAATTCAAACTGGTTTAAAAACTACACATGCCAGTTAACATGGCAGTGCTTGTGATCCTTGCATTTAACAAAACAGGGCAAAAAATCAGTCACATGACTTGGGGCTGAGTTTCAAAAGCTTAACCGTGTCAGTTACACGGTTCTGTATGTCGCTTAACTCCTATTTGGCTCCTATTTGGCTTTTTAGTTATGGAGGCCAGAAGACAACCCCTCCCCTCTTCCTCAGGGTGTCTGATTGTTGCCTGATTGTTGCCATCTTTAACCATTCTGTTGCTGAGCCACAGCAAAAGAGAAAAAAAAATGAATCCCGAGAAAACACTTGTGTGCCCTTGTGGTAAGGAGAAGTAAAACATCAGTAGCTACTGTGAGGAATAAGGGATAGACGTAGAGTTAAAATCTGAACAAATAAAAAAAAACTAGATGTTAAAATGTTGACAAACAGAACGATGATAGAGATCTACAAATTTTCTGGAGCCAAATAATCAAACAGGAAACAAATGCTTTTTGATATCTTAAATCTCAATTATTAGAAATGACCATGAAAAAAATATTTTTTTCAGCGAATGATTAGTTTGTATGTATAGAGGATCATTAATAAGAAATCCAGCTTCAGAAAAAGTGAAAGGGAAGATTTTGACTGCCAGATCTTTGCTCTGCCCTTCGTAAGAAAGGAGAGCAGTGAAATTTCAGCTGCAGAAGATGCACAGCAAACAGCTAGCACTAGCTTTGCTTGTGATGTAAGATCAGGAACGAGTGAATTAAGTGATGTGAAGTGCACTAATAAGGTAGTAAGTGAATTAGGAGCACAGTTTAAAAATATGCATAGATTAATGGGAGAATTCAGGAAACTAAATGATGAAAAAGCTAGGTTAGTTGCAAGAAAGTAATTTAACCCTTGCCACAGATGGGAGCACTAAATACGGTCATAAATATGGAACTGCAGGGATTTCTTTCCAGGATAGTAGCAGGATGCATTTAGGACTTCAGAGAGCAGGCATCAGGTTCAGCTCAGTGCATATTTGATACAGTTAGAGGGATGGTGCAAGATGCTGTTAACTGTGGAAGCAGGGATTCGGATGCAAAGTGTTCTGAGAAGGAACTTTTCTGGAAAATTACAAATCTAATTGGCGACAGGGAAAGTACAAAAAATGTAATAAAATCCTGGCTCAGTACAGAACTGATATCTTGCCTGAAATTGTAGATTGATTTGATGACCTCAGTGAGACAGACAAGGCTAGGATCAGCATTATCAATGAGTTGTTCTGTGGATTGCATTTAATTAATGGCTTGGCACATCAGGCAAAAGCTACACTTTCTGTCTTGGAAGGAATGATTTTAGGTGGTGAAAAGGTGGGCAGTGTTAGTTTAGATTGGATGCATAGAACAGTAGGAGAGAGTGGTACAGTTAGATTGATTCGATCAGTGTGCAATGCCGTCCATGAAAGAGGGTACGAGAAAAATGGCAAATCTGTACAGTTTAGCTCTTTTTTGTTGATCCAGGGAAAATCTGATCATATCCCTCTGGTTCCCTTTGAAGGAAACTGAATTAATGCAATGTTCCACAGTGCAGCTGGATTTTTTTTTTTGCATGCTGAATTGCTGGAATTCATGCATGTTATACGTAATGAAAACAAATTAATAGAAGCAGTGTTTGAGGATTTGAATGTAGGTTAGTTTATTGTAGGATGCAGAGCACTGGGAATTATTTGGATATTAGTGACAGCTCTGGAATAGAGGTAGATTCTGGACTTGTTCTGCAGAAGCTAACAGCGGAACCCTGAATTTGAGGACATGACTAGACAGGCTGTGGAACTGATCCTTGTTAGTTTTGTAAAGGTGTGTTGTAGGATGGTAGCAGATCATTTGGAATGTGGCAGGTATGATGCGGTTTCAGAGGAGATGTATAAAAAGCTTGAATAAGAACCAAAGACAAATGTAACCTGTGAGAGGGAGTTTGGAATCTTTGACAATTTACTTAAAGTTAAGGCTAGAACAATAGCAATAGCACAATAGCTAGAACAATAGCTGTTGAATGTATGATTATGTTTAAGGAGAACAGGTCTTGGCAGTGGCTTGAAAAACTGGATTCGGAAAAGAAGGCAGAAGTTTTATCTCAAGCTAGAGTATCAGTTAAAGAGTAGAGGGCTGTGTTTTGTGAGAGTGGCTAGGAGAAGAGATGTCAGGTTGCAGGCACTTAGAGAGCAGATGGAAAAAAAAGAGAAGAAAATGAGATATAAGGACAAAGGAAATACTAGCGGTAGAGATAGGAAAGTATGGGGGACTTTGGAACAGCAAGGAATAAATTGTCAAGCAACTGAGCAACTGAGGAACTCAGATGAGGACAAGAAGTTTCTTGCAGTTACAGCACAGTTGAAGTTTGTGATTTGTGATAGGAATGAAAAATGAAAATGGAGCTTTCCATTTTTCAAAGGAGGGGAAAAGGCTTAGTCTAGAACAGCTGATTGATAACTTAAAAAATATTGTCTGCAGGCCAGAGCAAATGCCAGGTACATCAAAAGAAGACAGATTATTGTTTGACACTGTCAGAATGTACTGTAGAAGAAAAGGCACAGTTTTTAAAGGAGGCCATTATGCAGCATTTTAAGGTTAGAGGTATAGGTAAAAAAGGGTTGGTATGGAAAGATTAAGAATTAACTAAACCAGAACACTTGTTATGTGCTTTTGGTGAAAAAGGTAGGAAGGTGTGTGATAGAAAGGCACAGTTGTTGAAATGAGACTAGATAACCAGGAGTATATTTTTAAAATAAAATATGATGGATGTATAAAATGTATGGTGGTTTGCTTTATGGAAAGATTACATGGATATTTATTTAGAATTGCTTCCTGTTTGTGCAGAGGACTTCGTAGGCAAGAAAATTGAGCACATGTTTGTGAGTAGTGAAGATAGGAGTGACTGTTGGTGACCAGACAAGGTAGTCTGTGTAAATAGAACAGGAGACTTGTTTGTTGTGGATTATGTAGAGGAGGGTGATGATGAAGTTAGTGGCGTAATTGAGTATCCATTTTTAGATGATTACATAGATAATGAGGTGAGGATTGTTGGTTAGGTATCTTAAGTTCCGAGCGGTTGCTAATGTTACACTGTGTGTCAGATGCAGATATTTTTGTGTCAAGTTCGTAAACCCCTCCTCTTAAAGACGCTCCATCCCTTCCTTGTTTTCTACTCATCCACCGCACCTGCTCCCTGTTCCAACCCCCTTTTCAGTTCTCCTTTAAAGCCAGGCACTCACTCTATTCCGGGCTCTGCTCTGGTTTCCATACCAGGCGAGACTTGGACCTGGAAGCACCTGGTCCCGTTCCTGTTCCCATTCCCGTGCTGGTCCCGACCCGGTTCCTGTTTTTAACCCTAAAAAAGGATGGACCTTTGGATGGTCTAGGATAGACCGCCCGGCTTTGGACTTTTGCCTCCTTTTGGATTCTCCCTTGGACTTATTGCTGGATTGTTTGCCTTGGCCACACCTCCCCCGAACACCAGCGCACCATGGACACGCCCCCTGTTTTCATTCCCGACTCCTGCATGCTTTTACCCCATGTTTTCCCCACTCTACTCCGGATCGTGTCGTCTGCCTAGGGTCCTGAAAGAATGCTTTTGTTACATTCTGAGGAATAAGAATAGGAAAACATCTTGTAGCTGATGTTAACGTGCCAGGGAGGCTGGTGAAAAACTGATCCCTGGAGCCAGTATCTTAAGATATTTGTATTCGTAGATACCTAGGGGGTAAATTCATTGGAAAACATGCAGATTATGGATGCTGATGCGCCAGGGAGGTCAAAAGGCTGATCCCTGGAGCCAGCAATATGTAATTACTCCTCTATACATAACTGCTGATGTAAATAACTTCCCTGTGCTTTCTGATAGCTGGTTTCCAGCACTGTATGTAGTTACTTGTTAGTTATAATTTGTTAAAACCTTCACATTGTTATTCATTGTTCATTGTTATTCATCGAATATGTTTGTTGTTCAGTTACAGTTTATATACTTTTAAGATTTATCTTATGATGCAGCTGTGCACTGCCTGTGATAATGCCTTTTTTCCCATCAGGTCCAAAGAAAGTGTATGTCCTCAGAGACTCTATGTTGTGGCACCTGGAAAAAACTGATAAGGTGTGGTTGCACCCTGGCACAACACTGCAGCGCAGTGCCCACCAGCACTTGTACCACCTCCAGGCACTGAAAGAGGATATATTACTGATCATTAACACAGGGACAAATAACATAGCTCAGGGTGATTCCCCCTATGACATCATTAGAGCAATGAAAGACTCATTACGGCTGGAGATGTGAAGGAAGCTAACCGGGCTCTTTCACAGCTCCCTTCTTACATGAACCATGTGCAGAACCTCTGGAGCATCAGAATGCTTCTGAAGAACAAGCAACCCATTGCTCAGTCCTTTGCTGCTGACGGGAAAAGTAGAATTTTATTTCTCATAATTTTAGTTTGATATATTTTATTTTATTAGTGCCACATTTTATTTCATAATTTACTTTTTTGTTTACTTTCATTTTGTGATATTTTTATTTTATTTTGTCAGATCTAAAGCACATTTGACCTAAAAACTTGGATATGGATTAATTGCTAAATTTGCCATTTGTACCTTATATTATGTATGATTATTATTATATTTATCATTTATACTAACACTGTTCTGTGTAGATTAAACCTTTCCAAAATTTACAAATCATTAAAGATGGTTTAAAATGTATTATTTTCCAAGAACAATAAGATCCTGTTTTGTTTAATGATTATATCAAATGATTAGTCTAATTTGTTGAAAAAGCTCTGTTTGTTTAATGATAAGTAAAGGACTTAGAAGTAAAAATAAATAATTAAAATTGCTTGATTCATTTTAAAAACTAAGTTATAAATGAAGACATGATTTGTGCCATAAGCAGTCCAGGCAGCAGAACACACATTCTGTATCGCTGAGCTCCACGCCTCCTCCCTCCCTGATGGAGCGCAGTGGGGGGTGCGCTATTTTCCTAGACTGATTGGAAAAAAAAGATCTGCTGATCTGTTTTACACAACAGGAAGAGAAAAGAATGTGATTTTTTCTGTACGAAATGTGTGTTGTGTTTATGAAATTCAACTATTTTAAACATTTAATTTTAAGGCAAAAAACTTAAGCATATACAAAGATTCTAAGCTGATTACGAGGAAGAAAAAGCACCCAAAAAATGGTGTTTACCTATTTAAGCCTGTTTTCTACAGCTTTTAAAGTCATGCAATGTCAAAGTTAAGCTGGGATACATCATTTTATTTTATTTTTTATTTCGTTTTTAAAAATTAAAAAAAAATAGTTTGCCCAGCATGATATAAAGTAACATGTTTTTGTGTGTAGTGTGTTTTGTAACCAAGTGTCCCTTGATTATTACTCCTCCCAACAAAGCTGTGCCAGAGAATAAAGAATTCAAGTGCCTCTAGTTATACCAGCCACTCCAGTATATGCTAAAATATCACATATAATTTGGGGGTTATGAATAATGATTTCACTGATTGACTAAACCGCTCGGTCAATCCCTGATTTTCACCAGTTTAGTAACCTCCCATTTGTAACAATATTATAATTTATGATCAATGACCACAGACGAGCTGTGAGATGAAGAGTTGAGTTTTGTCATTTCTGCTTGGAATTAACCTTTAGAGCAATCATTGTGGCTATATTTTTTACATAGCCGGATGTATAAAAATAACTTGTATTATTATGTATTATTATAACTTGTAGAGAACACGATGCCAATTTCAGGTTTACATCCACATTAAGAAAATCTACATTTTGTCAATACAAATTTCAGAAACAAGAAATTTAAATTTGATTAAGAAAAATATTTCACACACACACTGTACTGTAGTAGCTTTGAAACCATACCGTATCATATTTTATATACAGTATATGAACACATTGCCATTCTTTGCTGTGTGCTACTGTTTAGGTATATCTGTGGATCTCACTTCATGGGATTCATGTGTGTGGAATGGCTGGAGGCAAGACCCAGTGGGGGGGTAGTTTTGATTATACTATGAATGAGTCCCTGAGGCATATTGTCCAAGTTTTGGAATGATAAAAAATAAACCTTTGATGAGTTTTCACGAGAGAAAAAGCTACCTTTTTAGGAAGTCATGTTCTGCGCAAAGTAGGTTAATTTGACAAACAACTAATGTTGCTTATAGAATTTAAAATCTATCTGACTCTGCTGTATCTCTTGTGTAATTGAGAAGAAAGTCACCTTGTTCTTACAGCCGGCTCTGTTAGCAGAGATTCTGTTAACACTCTGCACCCTTTTAAATTGATTTTTATCACCTTTATCACCTTTGTCTGTCCAGGGCATGGGAGTTGTATCCCTTCCTTAATTTAACATCTAATACGTCCCCAGTAAACCGAGAGATTAAAAACAGGAATTGATTAAACATCTACCTTGCAACATTTCTCAAACTGCTCCAAAGTCCGGCACAGAATTCTCTAAACTGAAAGCCACAATGGACACCACAATTACCTGTAATACAAACTGTAGTACCATAATACCTGTAATACAAGTGCAGCACACGTGAACCAAGGAAAAAATATCAGCTCCACAAAACAAATAAAAGATTCTGAACAAGCCCCCAAATGTGCTAAATCCCAAATATAGTTATGACAAGGTGAAGGTGGAAAGCTGTTTTTTAAATATTTTTGAAAGAAAATCAAAAATAAGAAACAATGACATGTCCTTGCCTAACTTAGACATTGCATGACTTTAAAAGTTTAAACTTTAAACAGCAGAACCTTAATTATATTTACCATTGCATTAACAGTTACAACAGATACAAATCTTAACACAAATCTGAAACTTTTAAAAACAGAAGCTGTTAACACTGAAGTAAGATACAAGATGTGAAGACGGGGTTAATTTTAAGTCATTTCTGCATGAAGATTAGACTTCTAAGGCTGGGGTTTATGGCAGGAAGGGGGATAACTGATAAGGATTCCAGATGCGAGCTAGGAAACCCCCTTGGGGACTTAATCCCTGACTATTTGGCCAAAAGACTGTAAACTGGCCAAACACGTGACCTCCCCCCTTTACCATAATAACGAGTGACGTCAGAAACGGCAAGGAAGGGCTGTATAAACTAAAAGTTTGTACCGGCACTTAGAACAATACTTCAGTTTTGTTGTTTCTTGTGGGAAACAAGACTTCGGCTTTATTGTTCCTTGCATGCAATAAACTCATCTGTTTAACTTCATCTTGGGGTCCAGAACCTTATTCTTTCTATTACAACAACACTACTTCACACCTGCATGTCACTATCACACTGTGCCCAGCAGTTCTTTTGTTTGGATTACACTATGATTGAGTCCCTGCGGCATACAGATGCAGCCATTCAAAACAAGCGGGCGATAACGCATTATTTGGCGGTGCGCTTGATGCAGTGTACCGCAAGTTACCGTATTAATACCGTAAATTCTCGCATAGTGCCACATGATACCACGTGGTACCACAAGTTAAATAATAGTATCCAGAATTTCAGCAAGGTGGAGCTAATAAAGCTCAACCTCTCATGTTTGAGCTGTCGCCATCAAAGTCTTTACTGAAGATATTACTAATAGTATTAATAATTAATGACCTTGAACAAGCTGTAAACTCAAAGTATTGCCCTGGTCCACATTGTTTCCAATCATGCAAAGTACAATTTTTGAGAATCTGTATGCAAACTGTACTGTATACAGTGTAGTGTGCTCTCTGAAGGCACCAGTTCTGTAGGATTTGGGCATTTACTGGACAATTATTAATTGCAGCAGTAAATCACAAAATTGATTCTTTTGATGGCTTTAGAATCCAACCATGCGATATAACTCAAACAACGCACACACACGGGTACTAATACATGAGGATACATTTATTAATACATTGAATATGCATGTAAATGCATCTTATCGAGAGGGTTATCAGAATACAAAAGGTATATATTCAGTCAGTTACGAAGAGTTACATATATCAAGAGAACATACGTTCAGTGTATCATTCATCCGTTTTGTAAATGAACTTGGTTATAACTTCTACATTGGAAACTCAAAACAAGTACATAACTCTTAGGAATTAAATTGATATCAACTGGTTGGGATAACAATTTAATTCTCAAGCAGTAATGCAGTAAAGTTGAATACTCATCCAATCTTTGGGGATTCAGATCCCCTGCAGGCACAAAGTAACAGTTGCAGGCTGTTGCTGTCCAATCCATGCTCTCTGGCTCCGTGCCAGGCTGTGCTGTGCGCCTTGCGACGGTGTGCTGCTAATGCTCTCTGAAGACCGGCTAGTTAGTGTTGGCTGAATCTAGCAAAGTTTGTGCAAGGGAGAAAAGATGACCTTGGGTCCTAGCAGGTCAGGAAGAGGACCGGTTAGTTCCTGATGAAGCACTAGTTCTGAATACTGATTCAGCTGTCCACAGTTCCGATCTGTTCACGAGGCTTGCTGCTGATGCTAACCTTGGGTGGATCCTTTGGTTACTCGTGGCAACCTCTGCTCTCGACTCTTAGAACAAAGCAAAGTTCTGGCACTCAGACACACTGGCCGTTACATGGTTGTCCGGGCTGAGTCTCAGGATGGTCAGGAGGCGCGCTGCGAGAATGTCCTGCCATTGGCAGCCTTTCTGCTTATGGGCCATTCTGCCTGGAATTCTTTAGAATAGTCTTGCACCCCTGGAATTCTCCTTAGAAATGTCTGTGTTGCCTGTTTTTACCTGGAGGAACTTCAGCTCGTTCATTGGCTGAAAGTTTCGTGGGCATCAGAGACCCACGTGGGTTACTCAGCCCTGCCATACCCTGATTGGTTGATCAAGTTGAGATATGAGTCACTTACTCCTGACACTTAGGAATGCAGTCCAGATGTCCATCTGGCACTCCCTAGACAGATATGCGCCAATGGATGACCATTGATCATGATAGCCAGGCTTAGCTAAGTGCATCCCCATTTGGGAGCTGTCCCTTATCAAAAGAAAACATCTTTAAATCAGCCTGTGTGAATAGCTTCTCTGTGGCTACATCACAGAGATGAAGAGAGAGATTGGGCCTCATTTGGGAAAGCACAGCAACACTTAATTCTGTCTTATTAACAAGCATTGCTGCTACACAGTATATGGCTGGTCTTGGTACTTTAAAGAAAAAATACACACCAGTATTTCATTTCTCCCTAAACATTTTAAGCATTGAAGTCTTTAACTATAATGTGAAATAGCGTGTATAAAAAGTGGTAGTTTTAAGCTTTTCTGCTAATATAATATGGAATCGCGTACCTAAAGAAATTAATAACGATATAATTATATTCATATACAGATGCAGCCATTCAAAATGCACGGCATAGACACGTACCGGAGGTAATTGGCTATGGCCTCGCACGTTACTATGCAAAATACCGCGGTACGTGATTGGTTGACCGACAGGGGCACTCGTGGTACGTTGGTCGGTCGTAGAAAGATTTAAATGTCTTTACTGTAACCGTTTTAGTATTGAATATTTATATGGAATTTTACCACTGAAGGGAAATGTTAGTAGCTGACCATAAAAAGAATAGGAGCATACTGTAACCATAAATGTGAAGGCCATAAATAATATTAATTTTGGAACATAAACATACAGTATATGGCTGGTCTTGGTACTTTAAAGAAAAAATACACACCATTATTCCATTTCTCCCTAAACATTTTAAGCATCGAAGTCTTTAACTAACATGATACCGGAGTCAACAGGCATACTTTTAGAATTTGATTAAAAGGGAATATAATATGGAATCGCGTATCTAAAGAAATTAATAATGATATAATTATACTCATGTACCACAACACAAGAATTGTTACATAATGTTTTGTAGGGCTTTTTCAACCCTCCTCATGCAACCTTGTGGGTAGTAATAATTGCTTACACTTCTATAGCGCTTTTTTGGACACTCCACTCAAAGCGCTTTACAGGTAATGGGGACTCCCCTCCACCACCACCACACAGCATCCTCCTGAATGATGCGACGGCAGCCAGAACGCTCACCACACATCGGCTATCAGTGGGTAGGAAACAGAGTAATGTAGCCACTTAATAGAGGGGGATTATTAGGAGACCATTATTGGTAAGGGCCAATGGGAAATTTGGCCAGGACGGCAGGGTGACACACCTACTCTTTTCGAGAAACACCTTGGGGTTCTTAATGACCACAGAGAGTCAGGATCTCAGTCTTACATCTCATCCGAAGGACGGCACCTGTTTACAGTATAGTGTCCCCATCACTATACTGGGGAATTAGGACCCACATAGACCGCACAGTGAGCACCCCCTGCTGGCCCCACTAACACCTCTTCCAGCAGCAACCTTAGTTTTTCCTAGGAGGTCTCCCATACAGGTACTGACCAGGCTCGCACCTGCTTAGCTTCAGTGTGTTGCCAGTTGTGAGTTGCAGGGTGATATGGATGCTGACGTGGTCTACGTTCTTGACTTCTGAACCACAGGTTGTGTGTTCAAATCCAGCCAGTGCCACGGCTTTTCTTTTAACAAACATTTCTTTAAAAAAATAAAATAGCAATATTATGGACAATTAATTGACTTTTTATATTTCTAAATTTTACAACATGTTCGAATTTAAGTCATTTTTAATAACAATGAATAGTCACCTTCTTTCCTTCTGACAACTGACCCTGCTTCTGCTTCCTGCTTCTATCGTGTGTGTGTGTGGGGGGGGATCCCTTTAGATCTCCCTTCAGATTTAAAAGGTTATTAATCATATCTTTGGTGTTGCATCACCTCAGTGTAGCTGATCTTTTGCTGCCTGGGTAAACTATCACAAAGCTTTAGAGAACTTAACATTTCTATTATCAACAAATTGTAAATACAACGTTTACATTGGCATTATTAATTTTTCACTTGAGTGTATGGAGGATTGTCAGCTGTCACTGAGAGCAGACCCCCCCTCTTAGGCTGCGCAAATGATCTTTAAATTTTTTATGGAGAAATGGAGGCTGTACAGTATGCATTACAATATAGACATTTATATTGATTTAAATCGCATTTAAATTTAAATTGCAAACGCTTGTTTAAATATATGTGTTTTTTGATTCACAATCAGACAAGTGCAACATAAATTGTTATCTTTGTCTTCTAAGTATCTTAAACTTTCAGCATAGCTTTCTCCCCATTTAGATTTATTTTTCTTGGGATTTTGGGATCAAATATGGAAAGATTAGATTGTAATCGTTTTTATTTTTTAAATACATTTTAGAAAAGTGTAATCTAGACTAAAAAGCTGTATTTATTTAATACCACTCGATACTTATATTAATGGAGTTTAGTTGATACTGTTTAAACTTTTATTTTAAATTGTATTACAGCATTGTACACATGGTTAAAAGAGAAGAGAGAAATCGCAAGCCTTCTTCAGGTGTGAGGGTTTCTGCTCAGAATGAAACGCTAAAATGTAATGTAGGCTCTGAATGGGTTCAATTATGATTTGGGCTTGATTAAGGTCGCTGCCTTTCATCTAAAGTCCTGCTTGAATCCTTCTAAACCAAAAATTAGACACAAGAAGAGAAGAGGCTCTGGTGAAATTTCTCTTTTTTTAATTTCTCTTTTTTTCTTGGAAAAACATCTTAGCCGCTGCAATCCGGGCACAGAAAGATTAAAAGAAGTGAGACAGCCAGGGGGGAGAGTGAGTTCTGTAGTGATTCATATTCGTTCAGGGACGCCAAATATGTAATGTTAGTGGCTCTCTGAAGGCACCAGTTCTGTAGGGTTTGGGCATTTACTGAGACAATTATTAATTGTAGCAGTAAATCACAAAGTTGTCCAACCATGCGACATAACTCAAACAACGCACACATACAGGTACTAATACACGAGGATACATTAATTTATACATAGAATATGCCTTAAACTAACAGATCTTATCGAGAGGGTTATCAGAATACAAAAGATATATATTCAATCAGTTACGAAGTGTTACATATATCAAGAGGACATACGTTCAGTATATCATTCATTAAGACCGTTTCATAAATGAACTTGGTTATAACTTCTACATTAGATACTCGAAACAAGTACATAACTCTTAGGAATTAAATTGATATCAACTGGTTGGGATAACAATTGAATTCTTGAGCTGTAATGCATTGAAGTTGAATACTCATCCAATTTCTGGGGATTCAGATCTCCTGCGGGCACAAAGAAACAGTTGCAGGCTGTTGCTGTCCAATCCGCGCTCTCTGGCTCGGTATCAGGCTGTGCTGTGCGGCTTGCGACGGTGCGCTGCTGATGCTCACTGACCGGCTAGTTGGTGTTGTTTAACTAGCACAGTTTGTGCACAGGAGAAAAGATGACTGTGGGTCCCAGCAAGTCAGGAAGAGGACCGGTTCATTCCTAATGAAGAGCTAGTTCTGAATAGTGATTCAGCTGTCCACAGTTCCGACCTGTTCACGAGGCCTGCTGCTGGTTACTCTCTGGCAACCTCCACTCTAGACTCTTAGAACAAAGGAAAGTTCTGGCACTCGGACACACTGGCCGTTCCGTGGTTGTCCGGGCTGAGTCTCAGGATGGTCAGGAGGCGCGCTGCGAGGATGTCCTGCCCTTGGGAGCCTTCTGCTCCTGGGCCGTCCTGCCCTGGAATTCTCCTTTGAATTCCCTTTAGAACAGTCCACAGAATCCTCTCCAGAATCCCTTCTGAATCTTGTTGAATCTCTGTGTTGCCTGTTTTTACCTGGAGGAACTTCAGCTCATTGATTGGCTGAAAGTTCCATGGGCATCAGAGTCCCACGTGGGTTACTCGGCCCTACCAGTCCCTGATTGGTTGATCAAGGTGAGATATGAGTCACTTAGTCCTGACACTTAGTAATGCAGTCCAGATGTCCAACTGGCACTCCCTAGACAGATAGGCGCCAATGGGTGACCATTGATCATGATAGCCAGGCTTAGCTAAGTGCATCCCCCTTTGGGAGCTGTCCTTATCAAAAGAAAACATCTTGCATGAATGGTTTCTCTGTGGCTGCACCACAGAGATGAACAGAGAAATGGGGCCTCATTTGGGAAGCTCAGAAACACTAAATTCTGCCTTATTAATAAGCCTCACCGCTACAGTTCTAAACAAAGAGGTATCCAGGTAACAGTGAAACGGGGGGACAGTCTGGAGAGTGCTTAGTGTATATTCTAATGGTAGTGGGGGCGGGGTGTGTGGGAACAGGCTTTAGCCGATCTTGTTACAACATGTTACAGTTTACTATTATTAACCATATTAATTTTAAGTGCTTAATGCAATTTTTTGACCACGCATGAAAATCCTTATGTATATATCTTCGCAAGGGAATCAGTGCGAATTGTAATACTAATTAAATGACCACAGGCACTTTTCACCCCCTCTGACAGCAGGAACTCCTATTCTTAGCTCAGCAGCTCATTACAATATATGGTGTTCAAACCGTTTTTTTTTTACACAGTGACACAGATTCGCGTTGTGAATCTGTTTTTCCGTGTTTACAAAGAAAGTGGAATACAGTGATACTACCTGCTATATAGATACATATATTTAGATATTTAGACCCGGCGCGGCACAGAGAGAGGGAGGAGGCTCGGAGCTCAGCTGTACAGAATGAACGTTGTGCTGCCTGGAGCGCTTAATGGCACCAATCGCATCTGCATTTATAACTTAATTTTTAAAATTAATCAAGCAATATGAAGCATCTCTTTTTACTTTTAAGTCCCTTAATTATCATTAAGCAGAGCTTTCTCACCACTTAGACTACTTTTTGATACCATCCTTAGACAAAGCAGAAACTTCTTGTACTTTCTAATGACATAACAAGTGGAAAGATTACAGATTTTAATCATCTTTAATTTTGTTACGTTATACATTTTAGAAACGTTTCATCTATACAAACACCCCAGAACAATTCTCGTATTCTTGTATTTCTGAATGTTATGTTACACTTAGTTCACTGTTTTAAATACATCTAATTAAGAAAGTTACTGTAGGTGTTAGCATAAACTATTAGTAATCAATAATATTAAATTTAGCACTGTAATTAGTTGTTGCACTTTCCCCTGCATCTTGTAAAAATATATTTTCATTGTTCAAATATACATTAAATCTGACTATCATATAATAAGTTAAATACAAAACTAAATAAAAAATAGGGTAAAATATAATTCAAAATATTTTGCTAACAATGTTAACTGTTTATAAATAATAAAATGTATTAACCAAGGAGAAGGATGGCACAGTTGTTAGTATGTTTTTTGTTTTGTTTCTTTTTCATAAATACAACAGTAGTACCTGATGTCTCAGTGGCTTTCAAAATTAAATTCTGCATGCAAACCTCTGAACTAGAAAGATAACTAAAATATCCATCCATTTCTAATAGTGGCGAAGTGGTTAGCATTGCTATCCTGTAGCAGTGGGGTCCTAGGTTCAATTCCTGCCATCCTGTGTGTGGGGTTTGCATGTTCTTTCTGGGTTACATTGTTTTTCTCCATATGTGTGATATGCCTCGCACTCCAAAACATACTGGTAAGTTAATTGGTTTATGGGAAAACTGGCCCTGGTGTGTGTGTTTGTGTCTGTCTGTCCTGTGATGGACTGGCGCTATGTCCAGGGTGTATTCTGCCTTGTTTCCGTTGCTTACCGGGATAGGCTCCAAATCCTCTGTACTGGATAAAGAGATTAGAACATGGATGGAAGTAAAGGCACTGTGTGGATGGAACTATACACAGTGTTAGAAACCCACTATGAAATGGCAGCATCTCACTGAGAATAAAATATTTTATAGTGCTGGCTTAAGGAAACAGCCTTTCCACCTCTCTTGCACATCAGTATCCATACCTAGTTATTTAAACAAATTGCCTCTAATTATAAGCATCTTAATATGCTGGCTCTGTGGATCCGCATCAGCTATGTTTGCCCATTCCTTCAATTCATGTGCATCTAACACAGAGTTCAATGCAAGCAACTACACAAAATCTAAAATACAATCCTCATTTCAGTATCTATGTTAACATACAGTCTGTTAACTTCATGATCTTCATCAAAAGTATGCCTAACTCCATTAGGAAGTGTTCTTGTTATCAGTGTATTCCTAAACTTTACCAAAATTATCTTTTTCTTACCAACATCTCTAGTCTTTTATCCTGCAATAACTCAGTCAACACTTAAATCCCCAAAAGCTGCTTGTGTTAATTTCTTTAAATAACAAATATCATATGTAAATACTGGCCATGTAATACTCTGCATTGTGGAATAATAGTTTATTTTAAAGATCGTTTCACCCGTGCTGTATTTTCCTGAAGAACAGGCTGCAAAGAAATGTTTATAATTGAATGTATAATTCAAAACGGCAATAAAACCTTGTAATATGCGCTATAATTGCGTATTTCAGATGAAGCCTGCTGTATTTGCTTACCCTTCGCTGTTTACAAGCTGGGGTGGCAGAAGGACCTCATCTCATCCCGTAAAAGGTCTTGGTCTCCATACTGTACTATGGTCGCTGTAGTGCAGGCTCGCAGTTTTTTTTTGTGATGGGAACTCACCCAATCCCTTGGTGTATTTATGCTATATTCTCATGTATGGCTAGACTGTGTTCATTGTCTTCCAATGAAAGGCAGGTTCCTTTTGCTGAAGTGGGGAGACGTTAGAAGCTTGCCACACCTGGACTGTTAAACCAACGCATTAGCACGTCAAAGCCATCCCATTGAGGAGCCGGGCGCAATAATTGTCTTGTTCCTTGATTTTCTGATCTGCATTAATTACATCACCACCACTGGCCGTGGGGCCGTGGGGTGAGACAGGACTGCAGCCTGAGCCCAGGCCTTCAGGCCTGCAGCCTGAGCTCAACACAGTTTAATATCTACAGTATATCAACGAATTAGCAGGAATGTTGGAACAGTCTGTGGCTCCTGGTCTCACACTACACGACACAGAAATCAAGTTCCTGCTCTGGGTGCTGACAGTCAATCTGGACAAGATCTGAGTTATGCTTTTCCAGAAAAAAAGCCAGACCTCAGGGAAACAGGTACAAATTCACACTTAACAACAACACATTAATGCCTAACAACGGGTGCAGGGCCGAATTAAGCCAGTACCCACTATTGTTAAACATACAGAAAAGAATATTAAAGTATTAAAGTATCGGGTGTCTGAGCCACTGTGTCCTATCTTCTGACAGTCGCTGTTGTGAATGTCTATAGAGTGTATCTTATTTTTAGTACTATATTTTTATACTATATTCCCTATTAATCAAACTCTAAGAGTATGTATCGGCTTGTCCCCCCCTCCCACCCCTCTCTGTGTACAGTAGAGCCTCCTGTCCTGGATGGTGGAGCCCATACAGCTGTGTCTGGAGAGCTAGTACAGGAGGCTCTACTGTACACAGAGAGGGGCAGGAGGGGGGAACAAGCTGTCCAGCCATGTGGAATGCTACAGAACCCTAAACAGGCAATACACACTAGCTGAATATTTGACCAAGATATCCAGACACAGCTGGATGAGCTCCACCAGCCAGGACAGGCAAATAAGATACACTCCACGGACATTCACAACAGCGACATACAGATGCAGCCATTCAAAGTGTGCAGTACAGACATGTACCGGAGGTAAATGGCTACGGCCTCACGCATCGTGACGCACGATGACGCAAAATAACCGCAGTACGTGATTGGTTGACCGACAGGGGCACTCGTGGTCTGTTTATCGGTCGTAGAAAGATTTAAATGTCTTTACTGTGCCCGTTTTAGTATTGAATATTTATATGGAATTTTACCACTGAAGGGAAATCTTAGTAGCTGAGCATAAAAAGAATAGGAGCATACTGTAACGCGTGTGAAGGCCATAAACGATATTAATTTTGGAACATAAACATACAGTATATGGCTGGTCTCGGTACTTTAAAGAAAAAATACACACCAGTATTCCATTTGTCCCCAAACATTTTAAGCATCGAAGTCTTTAACTAACGTGAGACCAGAGTCAACAAGCATACTTTTAGAATTGGATTAAAAGGGAATATAATATGGAATCGCGTATCTAAAAGAAATTAATAACGATATAATTATATTCATGTACAGAAACACAAGAATTTTACATGCTGTACGATGTCTATTGATAATGCTTCTGTAGGGCTTTTTCAGCACTCCTCATGTGAGCTTGCTGGTGGCGCTGTGGGTTAGTTTCCCAACTCACCCATCACATGTTGAGTGTTTGAATCCAGCTGGAGCCATGACCCTTTTTTTAACAAACATTTCTTTGAAAAAATAAAACTTTTCCCTGGGTCAGAGATTTCAATGGACAGGTGAGACATGTATCCAGAGAGCGAGTGAAAAAGGAAACAGCTGTTACGCCCAGGTTTTCAATGCAATTGTTTTAACTTGCTTATGCATCAGACACATTTCCTGGCGTATTGTGTTTTAAATTAAATAGGAGTCTCTTTCCCTGGTATTAGCTCATCGGTATGGTGTAAGTTTTATCTGTACCATACTATACAGTACATAGGTACAGACTTCAAGCTGCACCACTGTATCGCTTTGGTAAGGAGATGGACTATGGCCAAAATCACGAGGATGTTTCGTGTTTTTCCTAGGATTGTGGACCGGGGTGGGGGACATTTGGGAATGTGAGTCTGAGAAAGACAGTCTCACGTTTGTGGACAGTCTGTCCACAAACAAAACATTCCTGTTAGACAAGAGGAATGTAAAAAAAAACAATTACTTTTTGTCAATGAAAACCGGTGTGTGTCTCCCTCTGCTGGATGTCTCTCTCTCTCTCTGCTGAATGAGTAAAAACATTTTATTAAAAACTCGTTTGCGTTTGTCTGGGTATTTTCTTTGTAATCTGTGGTCCTTTTAAGTGTTTAAACATCTACTGTATTGCTTTGAGATGCCACTTTTAAAGGTGATATGTAAAATAAAGTTTTTTATTATTGTTATAGAGAAACATGATCAGATTTTCCCCGGTTCAGAAAAATCTAAAGTATACTAGTTTGTCACTCTTCTCATTCCCTCTTTTCTAAATGGCTTTTCATACTAATCTGATCAATCTAACTGCCTATTTTCTGTGCTTTCTCTATCCTGCTAGATTTGCAGTTAGTCTGAAAATTTTCTTCTTGAAATAAGTCATTTCTAAATACCTTTTTTCACTGTTGACATCTTGCAGCAACTATTCGACAAAATATACACTTAGCTAAACCTGACAGTTCATCATGCTACCAACATTGAAAACAAAATTAAGATTTCTATATTTATCAATACCTCAACACGCCATACTCAACAACGATAATTCACAAACAGCCAGAATATGTAACGCCACATTCCCAAATAGACCTCATTTCAGTAGCCCCGCCCCTTATGCAAAACCAACATCCCTCCCCTGTTCTCTCTCTCCGCTGGCGTTTGTAATCGTTTTTATTTTTAAATAAATTTTAGTAAAGTCATGTATTTTAAAAATCTTAAGATTTCTATATTTGTGTCTTTATTTAGTGGTTTCATTTGTGACAAAGGCTAAACTTTCTTGGAAAAATGTCTTTTATGTAAACCATGTTTGCTATTAATTCATTTAGGGCTCACTGACAGAATTGCTGTTTTTTATGCATTCTAAAAAATGTCAGTGCCGTCATCTCCACTTTAAAGGTACCCCCATGCTGGAAGAATTTGACCTCAGAACGTTTGCCCAGAATACTAATATAGGCACATCCCGGAATTTTGACTTCACTGTGAAATGAAGAAATTTTAAAGACTACTTCTTAGCATAGATAAAAAAGCTTGGATTCCCTGGATGGTATCTTATACACATATCTTTTTCTGTTGTCTTTGTTGATCTCTTGAAGATCCTTGTGATATTTTGAGCTCTCGTTGAATGATAAAAGTGTCGCAGTTTAAACAATTTTCGTTGTTAGAAATTATGAAACGCTCTGTTAAAAGCAAAGGAGTTTTTATATCTGTTATAGTAAAAGAAAATGCCACACGAATTAGGGATTGAACAGTTTTTCAGTGCTTGTACAATAGATGGAAATGTTCAAATAAATGTGCTAAAGAAATAAACAAAAAAGTAAGTTATTCCTTTATCATATTGGCTAGCTAATGTCCCATCCTTGTTAGTTAGATCAACAAAATGCTGTGGTGGGTGTTACTTTTAGTTGATGAAAAAATAAAGTATTTTCATTTAAAATGACGGTTGCAAATAGTGTGGATCAGCGTAATACTTTGAGTTTTAGTGGTCGAGCTCATACAGCTGTGTCTGGATATCTCAAATATACGGCTAGTGTGTATTGTCTGTTTAGGGTTCTGTAGCATTCCACACTGCTGGGCAGCTTCTTCCTCCCTCCCACTGAAGACTCGACCACTTGAAAAGACCTGTGAAACCGGTTTAATTCGTCACAGCCAGCACTCCCACAGAGAGTGATGAAAACCACATGTAAGATTTTGGTGCTTAAATTTTTAAGGAGAAATGGAGTATTGGTGTGTATTGGTGTGTGACTTGCAGAGTTAAAAGCTGCCTTTATTTTCTTCTCCGTCACCACCTGCCAGCAAGCTCTCCCGTGCCCCGACCAGAGAGAGACACACGATGAGCCCTGCTAATAAAGCACCTTGAATTGAATTGAATTGAGAGAGAGAGGGCAGGAGGGCGAGAGAGAGAGAGAGAGAAACACCCAGGGGTGCAGAACCAGGGAACTTTTTACATATTAAAACTATTTCCCAAATTTAATATGTGCTTTTCTATATTCATTGTCAATTAATTGTCCATAATATTGCTATTCTATTTTTTCAAAGAAGTGTTTGTTAAAAGAAAAGTCACAGCACCAGCTGGATTTGAACACATAACCTCTGGCTTATAAGTGAGGAACGTAGACCACAGTACCACCAGCAAGGTCACATGAGGACAGCTGAAACAGCCCTACACATACAGAATCAACAGATATTGTACAGCGCGTACTACTGTGTTGCAGTACATGAATATAATTATATCGTTATTAATTTCTTTAGATACGCGATTCCATATTATATTAGCAGAAAAGCTTAAAACTACCACTTTTTATACACGCTATTTCACATGTTAGTTAAAGACTTCGATGCCTAAAATGTTTAGGGAGAAATGGAATACTGGTGTGTATTTTTTCTTTAAAGTACTGAGACCAGCCATATACTGAAATACTGTATGTTTATGTTCCAAAATTAATATTGTTTATGGCCTTCACACGCGTTATGCTCCTATTCTTTTTATGCTCAGCTACTAAGATTTCCCTTCAGTGGTAAAATATAAATATTCAATACTAAAATGGGCACAGTAAAGACATTTAAATCTTTCTACGACCGACCAACGCACCACGAGTGCCCCTGTCGGTCAACGAATCACGTACCGCGGTATGTCACGAGGTGTAAGGACGTAGCCAATTACTCGCAGTACGTGTCTGTGCCGCGCACTTTGAATGGCTGCATCTGTACCATTCAGGGTTTTGAAATTAAAAAAAAAATCAAACCTTTGTTTGGATGAGAGAAACTGGTATCTTTTGAGAAGTCATGTACTGCTTGCAAGGAATCTGATTTGGGCAAACCTTAAACAGCTAATTGTGCTTGAAGAATTTAAAATCTCCCTGACTGTATTGCAGCTTATTTCATTGAACTGTTGGGACACCTCAGACGAGATACCCAATCTAAATTTAAGGTCTGCTTCTTTCACAGTTTTTGAAATTTGATTTATTATATTGTTTGTTAATTATTATAATTGTTAATAATAAATATTATTGTATTGTTACTGTTCATAGCCTCTCATTAATTTAAAATGTGCTGAACTATGCCATAGGCACCCCTTTGAATGTATTTTTATCACCTTTATCTGTTCATGTTGGGGTCCCCAGTACACTGCCATGAGAACCCGAATGTGAATTGAACATTTAAATACCGTAATATATCAAAGTAATACCCTGATACAACTAGTTAAATACAGCATAGGCTGGAAAGAAACAACTAAAGGATTATTCCATGCTGAAAAAGGGAAGAAAAATGCAATGTTTCAGGTGTGAAGAATAAGGAGTCCCAATTCAATTGCAACCCAAACCTTCCCCCACTTTTAGTAAGAAAGTGAAGGTTATGAAAACAGTGACAAATTACCCTGAACAAAATACAGTTTGAAATTGTTATTATTAATAATTTAATATTGTTAATAGTGATCAGATACATTATTATAGTTCGCTTTCAGTGGTGTTTTTTAATATTGCTTTGTTATTCTTAATTATAATTGTAATATATACTGTTGTAAAGACTTGTCTTGAATTGCCCCATTGGGATGTAGTATTTTGAATTAAATTAAAGCTGTTGAACTGTTTTTTACTCCCATTGTTGACAGTATTAACATTTGCTCATTCATATTTTTAATTCATTTATTGAACATGTTGTGATATATAAAAATAAAATGTCAATACTTTCTTGAATATTTCTCATTTTTCAAGTGTATCTGGAAGTAACTACATTTCTTTTCAGTCAGAAATATTTGTTCTAATTGAGATGGAAAAAATATATACAATTGTACATTTTCATTTGTAAAGCATACATATATGTGATTTATGAGTTGTGATAAGGTTATTGTATTTATAGGAAAATTGGGGTATTGCATAGATGTATTAAACATTAAGAAGAAAAGGGAAATAATGTGTTGATCTCTTGCAGAAAAGTTTCTTTCTTTTAACATTAAAAAGTTATACAGACCAGAGTTCAAACTGCAATGTATTCTGGTCACATTTTCAAAATCACTTTTTTCCCTTTAAAAGACATTCAAAAGTCCTGTATATAATGAAAAAAGCTAGGGTATATGTCTGCTCTGATCTGCCAGAACAATCATCCATAAACCCCACTGATATTTTTAGTAAGCAAGAAGCAAGAATAGCATCTGCAGTCTTCATTAAATGATAGGTCTGTCTTAAAGACATTATGGACAAGATTGTGAAGCACGTTTTGTCAAGAATATGTGTCACGTTTAATAATAAAATCACTTTATTAACCCTTTACATTTTCTTGCATTAGGAATGATCTTTTCACATACCCCAGCTTACTCTCCATGAGACACACAGATAAGGAGAGAGCTTAAGGTCAGAGCACAGGGTCTACCATTGTACAGCATCCCTGGAGCAGTTGTGGTTAAGGGCCTTGCTCAGGAGCCCAACAGAGAAGGACTCCTCTGCCAGTTGCAGGATTGGAGCCAGCAACCTTCTAGCCACAGGTGCAGCTCCTTAGGCACAGACCCACCACTCTGCCCTGTTTAGCCTCTATGTCCACAATCAGGCTGCTAAATAGACCTAAAATTCTCAGTTTCTAAACTTCCAGGCAGTTTACTAATTACTGACATTTTGCTAAGTTTATTGTGTGATGGATAACCTTGGTCACAGAGGAACACAAGGCATTATTTGCCTGTGTTAAAATAAATATTTTCTTAACTGCTCAACGTGAAATTTATCTAAGGATTATTATCTAATTATCTGACATTAAATTTGACATTTAAGATCTGCTAGATTTTGTCTCCCTAAATCAGGTTTTGATTTGTCTTGGTCTAGAGAACTAAAGAGTAGGGTACTGACTCATATCAAGGAGGTTTAGCGTTTATCTGAACTGTATTGGATCTAATGAGCATCACAAAAAGTGCAATTTCTCCCAGTAGTTTATCTTCCAGTCAATATCAGTTAGTGTTGATCTTGTCATACATTTTCCATATGCAATTAGCTGTAAGTCATGTATTATAAAGTAGCACAGCATTAAGCCATTTGTACAGATGCTTAAACATTACATTTATTCCTAAAATCTCCTGCAAACAACTGTATGCTGTCATGGAAATACAATTAAACATAATCTCTTGATTTTTCTAAGACTTCAAGGATCACGTTGTTTTGTACTGTAAAAAAAAATATCTTCTAAGTTCCCAGGTGAAAAGTCCTGTGCTGGCAAACTTGCAAAAGGCATTCTGTATTTGTTAAGATACAGTTTGCAGTCCTGAAACTGTCCTATTTAGCTTGACATACAGTATATATGATTAGCAAACCATTAAGCATCTATCATCTCACTTGCAAAGCATTTTCACATTATTAGAGAAGATTATTTCAACAACTGCATGCATGTTGAAAGAAGAGCTGCTTGCTCTAATTAATAGAGAAATAACTTCATTAAGTAAATATTTAGAAATGACCAAAGATTCATACTTATTTTTTTTTTTGTGTGAACATATAACAATAGTGGGTTGAAGAAGGTCAGGAAGGTAGTGTCAGCATGCATAGGCTGCAAAGGAACAAGAAAAGGTTTATTACAAGTAAAGATGTCATATACCCGAAGAAGGCTCCACAGCCAAAATTGTGTGTTTCTTTACTTCTCTTTTCAGCATGGAATAAACCTTTACTTGTTCTATATAATAATAATAGTGTAATTACATTATATAATAACAATAAACTTTATTTTATATAGTGTCTTTAAAGGTGGCTTCTCAAAGCGCTCAAATCTAGGGTGTGTCCTTTGTTATGTGTAGGGGTACAAACAAACTGAGTAAGATCAAAATATCCCAATAGAGAAAGGAAGTCTTTTGCCAGACTCGAAGACCATGAGTCAATGTGTATGTTAAAGTCCCCTAGAATGAGGATCCTTTTAAACTTAAAAAGGCATAAAAATGAGAGAAGATCAGCAAACTCACCTAAGAAGGCTTCGCTAGGTTTGGGTGGTCTATAAACTCTGGAAAGATATTAGATTGCGGGATGGAGACTTTTTAAACAAGTCACTCATAAGAAGAGGGAGGAGGTAAATAAATGGGACTTAAATTGTAAAAAAGGTTTTTAATAACAGTGATGCCCCCGCATCTGCCTGAGAGATGCAGAAGGTCAAACAAACCATACCCAGTAGGGTCTAGCTGGTAAATCAGCAGTCCATCGGTTTGTCTGTGCCAGGTTTGGGTTTAGCACAGAAAGTCTAGTTTTTTTATAATATCTTATAAAAGAAGAGCTTTGTTGTTTATGGAGCGGGTATTGGGTAGAGCGGAACTGGTCAGTCTCGGGGATGCAGGGGGAAGCGGAGTGCGCACCAGGTGCAGTAGTAAGAGGATATTTTTTAGGTCGGCGCCAGTACGGGATGGACTTACAGTCTTGCATCGAAAGGCAGGGATAGACACTCCGCTAGCAGACAAATGAAAGAAACGGCATCCTGTGCTGCGATGGAGGTAGCGCCTCTGTCGTAAAATCCCAGTAATACTGCAATAATCAAATGTGTCTTTTAACACAGTCATTTTGTTTTAACTGAAGCAGTTGCAGTGCAGTGTACCTCAGAGAAATGTCGATGAATACAAGATGGTGCAACAAGACAGGAAGAAAATCCAGAGTAATGCAGTAGCAGGTGGTGAAAGTCTTCAACTGAGCGATTTCATCAGGAACTAGTTGGCAGTAGTCACAATGCAAGTGGAAGTCACATTTGTAAATTGCGATGTGAAGTGGATAACGTGAAGCAGATAAAAATAGAGTTGCAGAGAAGAAAAAGAAATAAAAAATGTAGATAAAAAATTAAAAACTTGTGAGATACTGGTACTGTGTATAAAGAACATAATATCTAATAATTCTTATGCTACTGAACACCTGTGACAATTTGCCATTCAAAAAGGAGCGTGGACTGTAGTTTGAGAAGATACCCTACTACTTCTGTTCAATATTCCTCTTTTGTCATTTAGTAAAGCACCTAATCAAAGTGTATTTACTAGAAATATAATGAAAGCAAGAAGTTATCCTAGTTTAAAAATCTAAAAATTAGATTTAGATATAATTCCAATATTTAAAATCTTTACTTAGTTTAATAAAGTTCAATTAAATTTAAAAAATGAAAAGTCTTCATGCATTGTACAAACATAATTGTTGGAAATTGTCAGGAAATGGACTGTACACATACAGACGCTGTACGCAGTCTACCACAAATTACCGGTGAATACCGCGAGTTACCGGTAAATACCGCTAGCAAAATAATAGTATCCGGAATTTCCGCAAGGTGGAGCTAATAAAGCTCAACCTCTCATGTTTGAGCTGTTGCCATCAAAGTCTTTAATGAAGATATTACTAATAGTATTAATAATGAATGACCTTGGACAAGCTGTAAGTGTAAACTCAAAGTATTGCCCTGGTCCACATTCCTTTTTTCATTGACCGTCTTTGTAAAAGTAACACCACAGTATTTCGCAATCACGCATTTTTTTCCAATCATGCAAAGTACAGTAATTTTTGAGAATCGATTCACCATGCCTTTCACATGCTCATAAAAGAGATTGATTTAGGAACATAAACATATTACCGTATGAAAACTGTACTGTATACAGTACAGATGCAGCCATTCAAAATGGGTGAGGTATTTCGCGGCATACCCCGGTGGGCGTGTCGCGGTATCACACGGTGTCACGTGGTTAATCGCGCATCATTTGACGCTCTGACGGAAACTATCCGGCGTCGCCTTGTAAAACCGCCAGGGGGAGCTTAACCTCTCATGTACAGCATTTGAGCCTTTAATTTTGAATTGTGTATTACAGCATGTTAATCATCAGTCATTAAAATGTTGGTATATTATATGAAAGCAAGATTGCTCAGTTGGACAAAAGTACACAACCTACCTTTATCAAAAATATTTATGCATCAAAGCCTTTACTGAAGATATTACTAATAGTATTAATAATGGATGACTTTGGACAAGCTGTATACTCAAAGTATAATTTCTTTAGCACATTTGTACAAGCACTTGGAATCTGTCCAAGCCATACTTTGTCAGGCATTTTGTTTTACTTCAACGGGTATAAAAACTTCCTTGCTTTTAACAGGGCGTTTCATAATTTCTAACTACGAAAATGATTTAAAATGCGACACCTATCATTCAACTAGAGCTTAAAATATCACAAGGAAAAATACACACCAGTATTCCATTTCTCCCTAAACACTGTAAGCTTCGAAGTCTTTAACTAACGTGATACCGGAGTCAACAAGCATACTTTTAGAATTTGATTAAAAGGGAATATAATATGGAATCGCGTATCTCAAGAATTTAATAACGGTATGATTATATCCGTGTGCTGCGACAGGGCTGTGTAGGGCTGTTTCGCCTGCCTGTTCGTGCGAGCTGTCTTGTAGCCTACTGGTCTAGGTGCGTGACTACCAACTGGCAGGTTGTGTGTTTGAATCCAGCTGGTGCTGGACCTTCCAGTTTTATTTATTTATTTTTTAATCGCGTAACATAAACATATTACCATATGCAAACTGTACTGTATACAATATGTATATGTATATTTAATGTCTTAACTGTGCCCGTTTAAGTATTGAATATTCATATCTAATTTTACCACTGAAGGGAAATCTTAACATAAACATACAGTATATGGCTGGTCTCGGTACTTTAAAGAAAAAAATACACACCAGTATTCCATTTCTCCCTAAACATTGTAAGCTTCGAAGTCTTTAACTAACGTGATACCGGAGTCAACAAGCATACTTTTAGAATTTGATTAAAAGGGAATATAATATGGAATCGCGTATCTCAAGAAATTAATAACGATATAATTATATTCATGTTGCAAAAGAACTGCAACGGACATAAAAACTCCCTTGCTTTTAACAGAGCGTTCCATAATTTCTAACTACGAAAATGCCAGGTGAAAGGATTTGTAAACATATTTTGTTAAAGCAAGTCAGTTTTTTCTGCAACACATAAAATACATTTTTCCAAAAAAGTTTAGCCTTTGTCACTAATGAAACCACTAAATAAAGACATAAATATAGAAATCTTAAGATTTGTTTTATTTAATGTTGGTAGCAGGATGAACTGTCAGAGTGTATATTTTGTCGCAAAGTTGCTGCAAGATGTTAACAGTGAAAAGGGTATTTAGAAATGAGTTATTTCAAGATGAAAAAGAAAACATTCACGAAACATGGTTTCATTACGACCAGAATCGGTCTTGAGATATTTTTAACTTGATTTACAGTATTTGAGAGGTATGTCTTAACACCGATACTACAGTGCTTAAGTACTGCTCACGTATATGTTTCTAGGTTTATATTATGCATTTCATACGGTCAAATTACTTTTGAGCAACTAATTAGAAGCGCGAAACGGTATGCGTTTTACTTTCGTTTTGTGCTGGGACCCGTGGATTGATTAGAGATATCAAGTACATACAAGTCATTTTTTAAATGTTGTAGTTCGTCTTGAAAAAATGTTACGAGTACATCATCTATCAACAATCACACAGGTTCTGTTTCCATATTGCGGATTTTGGTTAGGTATTATCAAATCCAGTGGCGCTGTTAGTTTACTGAGTCCCATGTCACATGGTCTGTGATTGAAACCTGTAAAACCGGTTTAATTCGTCACAGCCAGCACTCTTCAGGTGTGAGGGTCTTCTGCTCAGAATGAAACGCTAAAATGTTTGTGTATATTCTAATGGTAGTGGGGGCAGGGTGTGTGGGAACAGGTTTGGTTGAAATTGCATTGGAGATCTATGTTCTTCACACCTGAAACATTTTCTCTGAAAGCATTTTCTTCGCAGTTTAACCGATCTTGTTACAGCATGTTACAGTTTACTATTATTAACCATATTAATTTTAAGTGCTTAATGTAAAATCTTGTAAAAATATATTTTAATTGTTCAAATATACATTAAGTCTGACTATCAAATTCTAAAAGTATGCTTGTTGACTCCGGTATCACGTTAGTTAAAGACTTCGAAGCTTACAATGTTTAGGGAGAAATGGAATACTGGTGTGTATTTTTTTCTTTAAAGTACCAAGACCAGCTATATACTGTATGTTTATGTTCCAAAATTAATATCGTTTATGGCCTTCACACGCGTTACAGTATGCTCCTATTCTTTTTATGCTCAGCTACTAAGATTTCCGTTCAGTGGTAAAATTCAATATCTACAACGGGCACAGTAAAGACGTTTACAGTAAGTCGTTCTACGACAGACCAACGGACCACGAGTGCCCCTGTCGGTCAACCAATCACGCACCGCGGTACCCCGTGTCATCTTACCTGCGGTACGTGTCTGTACCGCTCACTTTGAATGGCTGCATCTGTATATACTGTAAAACCGCTGATTCTTATGGAATGTGTTCCGCAGGAGATTCAAATTTTTATTTATTTATTTTTTAATCGCGTATCTAAGGAAATCTCAGTATAACTTTGTTCATTAACAAACAGTGGCATGTTACATTATCATTAGTTTTTTTAACAAGGCTCGCCAGCTAATGTGAACCAAACCTGTCTTGCTAGCTTTTAAAGTCGTGCATGTGTAAACGACAATTGAAATAGAGAAAAAAAGACCTGACTGACAAGATTTAATTAATGCAGATCAGTAAATCAAGGGACAAAACAACTATTGCGCCGGGGTCCTCAATGGGCTTTGACGTGCTAATGCGTTGGTTTAACAGTCCAGGTGTGGCAAGCCTCTAATGTCTCTTCGGCAAAAGGCACCCGCCTTTCATTGGAAGACAATGAACACACTCTAGCCGTACATGTGAATATAGCATAAATACACCAAGGGATTGGGTGAGCTCCCATCACAAAAAAAAAACTGCAAACCTGCACTACAGTGACCATAGTACAGTATGGAGACCAAGACCTTTTACGGGAAGAGATGGGGTGCTTCTGCCGCCCCAGCTTCCAAAGAGCGAAGGGTAAGCAAATACAGCAGACTTCATCTGAAATACGCGATTACAGCGTATATTACAAGGTATTATTGCCGTTTTGAATTTTAAATTCAATTATAATTATTTCTTTGTAGCCTGTTCTTCAAGAAAACACCGCACGGGCGAAACGATCTACCACCAGGACAGTAAAAAAGAAAGCGGTAAGACGGAAAAAAAGAAAAGTTTATTTTGACTTCTGTTCCGCGACTGATGAATACTACTGTGTGACTTTATTTCTTACATGTATTGTTATTTTGCCACAGGCCGTGGGTCTCTGCTCTCGGCCACTGGCCAGTGTGCCAACCTGTAGAAGCAGCACCTGTATGGAGACATTTCGGCAGCAGCGGGAGCAGTACGATGCATTACTGGGGAGGATTGGGAGGCTAGAGACACTCCTGAAAATGCAGAGGAAGGAGACAGTATGTTCCAGCAGTCAAACAGTTGAGCAGCTGTCTCCCGAAAAGTGCCTCTCCCCGCCGCGCAGGTTGCAATGCCTGGCGGAAGCTCTGCCCCCGCAGAGCACACACCGCCTCAGGACACTCCATCCCGGCCTCTCAGTTCACCACCGCGCAGGAATCTGTTGATGCTGTCCCCGCCGTCTATCTCCCCCCAGGAAGCACAGCGGAATTCACAGACGCGAGTGGGACGAATAATTCTCCCAGATGTCCAACTGCTACCCATCACCCAGGAGATGGAGGGGGGGTTGTACTTGCAGTGCATCGGCATAGACGGGAAAGCAAGAGCTGACCGCTACGCCGCCCTCGTGTTTCGAAATCTTGTGACTTTTGAAATTTACTGGGGGTGGACCACGTCTGTAAATTTCGATGGGTCCAGAGGCAAAAGTGCCTTGCCTTGCAATCTCCGGGAAACCATTAGTACGATGGTGAATCGGAGATTCTCAACCCTTGCTGCGTGCGACTGGAAAAGAATTTGTGATCGGATCAACAAAATGCTTCGTAGGAGGAGGCGGTCTTTTCCTCTAGTCTAACAGTCTGTCCACAAACAAAACATTCCTGTTAGACAAGAGGAATTGAAAAAAAACAATTTTGTCAATGAAAACTGGTGTGTGTGTCTCTCTCTGCTGGATGTCCCTCTCACAAACTGCTGAATGAATAAAATAATTTTATTGAAAACGCGTTTGCAATTGTCTGGTATTTAATTTGGTCCCTTTTAACTGTTTTTCGATCTACTGTATTGCTTTGAGATGCCACTTTTAAAGGCGATATGTAAAATAAAGTTTTTTATTATTGTTATAGAGAAACGTGATCAGATTTTCCCTGGTTCAGAAAAAAGATCTAAAGTGCTACACATAACTTTCTTAATTCGATGTATTTAAAGCAGTGAACTACTGTAGGTGTCACATAACATTCAGAAATACAATCACGTATTTGACAAATAAAAACGATTACAATCTAATCCTTCCACGTTTGATCCCAAAATCCCAAGAAATATAAATCTTGACGGGTAGAAAGCTATGCTGAAAATTTATTAAGATACTTAGAAAACAAAGATACTGTATCAATTTATGTTGCATTAGCCTGATTATGATTAAAAAACACATATAATTAAACACGCGTTTGCGATTTAAATCAGAACAGGATTTAAATCAATATAAATGTTTATATTGTAACGCATACTGTCCAGCCTCCATTTCTCTATAAAAATTTACTCTGTTGCACACACACAATAGAAGCAGGAACCGCTGTCAGAAGGGAAGATATGTTCAAAATATCGCAAATATCGATCATGTTGCGATATTTTGAAATATAAAAGTCAATTGATTGTCCATAATATCGCTATTCTATTTTTTCGAAGAAATGTTTGTTAAAAGAAGAGTCCAGCACCAGCTGGATTCGAACACACAACCTGTGCGTTGTTAGTCACACACCTAGACCCGTAGGCTACAAGACAACTCACATGAACAGGGAGGCGAAACAGCCTTACACAGCCCTGTCGCAGTACACAACTATAATCATACCGTTATTAAATTCTTTAGATACCCGATTCCATATTATATTCCCTTTTAATCAAATTCTAAAAGTATGCTTGTTGACTCCAGTATCACGTTAGTTAAAGACTTCGAAGCTTAAAATGTTTAGGGAGAAATGGAATACTGGTGTGTATTTTTTTCTTTAAAGTACCAAGACTAGCTATATACTGTATGTTTATGTTCCAAAATTAATATCGTTTATGGCCTTCACACGCGTTGCAGTATGCTCCTATTCTTTTTATGCTCAGCTACTAAGATTTCCCTTCAGTGGTAAAATTAGATATGAATATTCAATACTTAAACGGGCACAGTTAAGACATTAAATATACATATACATACTGTATACAGTACAGTTTGCACTGTTTTAAACGAATAAGAAATTAGATTGCTCATAAATCTAATCACTTATTCTACATAAACACAGCATAATTGCTCTCTGAAAATGCTCTTTTTCTTGTTCATTTTGGAGACCTTGATCGAAACTGATTTGAGATGTCAGAACAGATTTATTTTCTGTGCATTTCTGTGTGCGCATTTCCTACATTGCTTTGTTTGTAGAGATTTGAACTTTATATTGTCTTTAAATCAATTGTTGTCAGACTATCCCCACCTCCAAACAAGAAAAATATTGCTCTCTCTCTCTCGCTCGCCCTCTCTCAATTTCAATCCAATTCAAGGTGCTTTATTAGCATGACCGATGGGTACAATCAATGTTGCCAAAGCAAATAAAATAATGAGATTCACATGAAACAAAACAAAAAAATCAAAGTAATATAAAATCTACAGACATACTGTATTACAGACATTTACAACAAAGACATATTATAAAATACTGACATATACTGTAGACAGAAGGAGCATTATTGGGAGACAGGCTCACTGTTCCTCAGGCTGTCACAGGAGATCACATACTGGGCTGCCAGTTCCACTGAGTTCCCTCCTCCCTCTCCCAGTAGGATTGGGACCCATTGTGATTCTGGCAGGTGTGGGAACTCTGTGATTAAATTTCTGAATTTAGGGAAGAATGTTTCTCTAATCCCAGAGTATCTGTCACAGTGCAGTAGGAAGTGCAACTCTGTCTCTATTTCTCCCTGCTGGCAGTGGGAGCACAGCCTGCCCTCTCTGGACAGCCAGGTCTGCCTGTGTCACCCAGTTTCTATGGCCAGGCTGTAGTCACTGAGCCTGTACTTCGTCAGGGTCTGTTTCTTTTTGTTGTTTCTTATCTTGGTCAATTATTTGGCTAGTGTGTATTGTCTGTTTAGGGTTCTGTAGCATTCCACACGGCTGGGCAGCTTGTTCCCTCCCGCCCCTCTCTGTGTACAGTAGAGCCTCCTGCCCTGGCTGGTGGACCTCATACAGCTGTGTCTGGAGAGAATCCAGGGTATCAGCTTCAACCACACGGCTGGGCAGCTTGTTCCCCCCTCCCGCCCCTCTCTGTGTACAGTAGAGCCTCCTGTCCTGGCTGGTGGGGCTTATACAGCTGTGTCTGGAGACACAAAACCTCCTAGAGTAACGCAATTATTGCGTTGTACAGGTTTTTAGCTAAATATACAGTATTTATCGCTTACGCCTGAAATTGGAGCTGCTCGCCGCGCGGTGAATAGCGACTAATAAGCAGTGAAAACATTTGTCTGTCTTTCTGTAGGGGGAAGGGAATCTGATCTGATCTGCAAGGCCCTTTGGCTACAAAACTAAAAATAAGATAAACTCTACAGACATTCACAACAGCGACATATCATAAAACATGTATATATATTGTTAAATTATAACTTGTTTTTCAGGAAGTTAAAAAACACTTGAATTACTTATCCAGTCTTCTTCTTCTTCTTCTTCTTCTTCTTTTTCACAGCCTTAGTCCCAGACTGTCCTGGGGTCAGCTGCTTTGGTTGCTCTTCTCCATTTGTCTCTGTCGAGCACATCTTCCTCACTCACTTCACATACCTCCATATCTTTTCTCACACAATCTATCCATCTCTTTCTAGGCCTGCCTCTTCCTCTGTTACCTTCCACCTCAAATTCCATTACCCTCTTTGTTACTTCCTCAACGTCCCTCCTCATGATATGTCCATACCACCGTAACCTCGATTCTCGCATCTTCTCAACCACATCCACCACCCTACATCGTCTACGGATTTCTTCATTTCTGATCTTATCCTTCATTGAAATCTGCAGAATCCATCTCAACATCCTCATTTCAGTTCTTCTCATCAAGTTCTCTTCCCTCTTTCCAACTGCCAAGCATTCAGCTCCATATAGTAATACAGGTCTAATCACAGTCTTGTACATTTTGCACTTTAACTTTCTGGGAATTTTCCTGTCACAGATTATTCCAGTTATTTCTCTCCACTTGTTCCATCCAGCTTTCACTCTTTGTTTTACTGCCTCCAGTGTTTCTCCTCCCTTTACCAGTTTTGATCCAAGGTATTTAAAGTCATCAACTTGTTTCAGTTTTCCTCCATTTGTCTCCTCAACATTGGTCATAGTATCTCCTCTTCTCTCCATTACCATTATTTCAGATTTTTCTGCATTCATTTTCAGTCCACCCTTTTCCAGACTCCTCTGCCATTTGAACACTTTCTCCTGTAGTTCTACTTCTGAGTCTGCCATCAGTGCCACATCATCAGCAAAGATGAGTTCAATTACTTATCCAGTCTCTCGAAATAAAATTATTTTTCAAGCAATGTAATGCAAGATGCTTTCTAACGTCGGTCAATGTGTTTTTTTTATCTAACATTGATAGATTAAAAAATCATTCCTAATAGCAATTTATTACCCTCATAAACTTGTAAAGGTTGTATTTTCACACAGTGAAGAGGTCTTTTTTAGTTATACAGTAGTTGTGCAAGCTCTGGTAAGTGTGTCTTTTTTTATATGTTTCAAAGGGAAATAGGTTCGTATTCGTCTTCCCTGACGCAAAACAGACTGTTACACCAATGCATTAGCAAGTTAAAGCTATCCCATTGAGGAGCCGGGCGCAATAATTGTTTTGTTCCTTGATTTTCTGATCTGCAAGGCCATTTGTCTGCAGCGAATGTGAATTCTGTCTGGCATTGCCAGATTGTGAAAAAAGAAAAGCATTTAAATCAAGATGGGGGGAAAGGGAGTCGTCTCTATGACACTCTCCCTAACAAAATTAACGTGAAACAAAAAAAAAAACTAAAAATAAGATACAATCTACAGACATTCACAACATAAACATATCTTAAAACATTTATATATATATTGTTAAATTATTACTTTAAATATATACTTTAAGTAACTGAAACAGCCAGTTAATAAAATCATTGCAATTTTGTTCTCGTTTGGAGGTGGGGATATTCTGACAACAACTGATTCAAAGACAATCTGTCAAAGTGCAATGAAATACAATATTACGCTGGGTAAACTTTCCAAGGTCAAATTCTTCAGCGACAGGGGTACCTTTAAAGCGCAGACAACGGCACTGAAAAATTTTGGCGCGCTCTCTCTTTAAAGTCCTGGCCAAATACGAAGACAGTACGTACAGTTATAATTCAAACTGAATCCCAGCTACCATGGTGGTGCTTGTGGTCATTGCGTTTAACCAATGAAACAGGGTGAAAAATCATTCATATGACTTTGGGGCTGAGTTTAGAAAGCTTAACCTATCAGCAACAAAGTGAAATGTACAGGATAGGCTACCTCAAACTGTCAGTTACACGACTGTGTATGTCACTTAAGCCACTCCTATTTGGCATTTTAGTTATGGAGGTGGAAAGACACCCCCCCCACACCTCTGGGTGCCTGACTTGTCTCCATCTTTAACCATTCTGTGTCGCAGTAGGTAGAGACATGTACGAAAAAAAGTTAATTCCAGCTACAATACATATATATTTTTGTGTGTAAGAGGGAGCAAAACATCAGTATTTACTGCTAGTAATTAGTGTACGATTTATAGTTGAATTCCTGAGCCTAAATATAAAGTTAAAATCTCGACAAACAAAGCAATGTAGGAAATGCGCACACAGAAATAAACAGAAAATAAATCCGTTCTCATCTCAAATCAGTTTCGATCAAGGTCCATAACTAACAAGAAAAATAGCATTTTCAGAGAGCAATTACGCTGTGTTTATGTAGAATAAGTGATTAGATTTATGAGCAATCTAATTTCTTATTCGTTTAGAACAGTGAAACAGCTGCAAAAGATCACCCGTTTTTTGCACATAAAGAGTAATTATTAACTCTCGTAATCTGTTTTTATAGGTTTTGAAGTCGTGCAATGTCTAAGCCGGAACACATCATTTTATCTCATTTTTTATTTCATTAAAAAAAAAATTGTTTGCCCAGCCTAACAGTATTGTTGTTATTGTTTTTATATGTTATATGTTTTTATCCTGAAAAGTGCTTTGAGGAGCCACCTTTAAAGGTGCTATATACAATAAAGTTCATTATTATTACTATTGTTAATTTGCTGGATGGAGAGGTGAACATTATTACACAGAAGACAAAGGTAGCGATTTACGTTGCATTGTGCATTGTGCTGCTGTAATACAGCTTAAAATAATTAAAAGTCTAAACAGTATCAGCTTTATTTATGGGTTGTAATTAAAAAAAAGTCAAAAACTGCACTCAAAATGAAATTAAGAGCTTTCTGGAAAGAGGAGACACCCACATTAATAATGTAACATGCTACTGTTTGTGCATGAACATAGTTATACTGTTATTTCTTTAGATACGCAATTCCATGTTGTTGTTTTTTTAATCCCTGGTGGGACCGGGCGTCCATAAGAATCAAGTAATAGGTTTCATTGCATTTTGACAGATCGTCTTTAAATCAATTGTTGATTTAAAGTTTGACATTAAATGTTTATATTGTAACACATACTGTACAGCATTCATTTCTCTATAAAAATCTAAAAGATCGTTTGCGTAGCATAAGACAGGGGGTCTGCTCTCAGTGACAGCTGACAATCCTCCATACACTCAAGTGAAAACTTAAAAACGCCAATGTAAACGTCATATTTACAATTTGTTGAGAATAGAAATGTTAAGTTCTATAAAGTTCTGTGATAGTTTACCCAGGGAGCAAAAGATCAGCTACACTGGGAAGATACGACACCAAAACATATTATTAATAACCTTTTAAATCTGAAGGGAGATTTAAAGGGATCCCCCCCCCCCCACACACACACAATAGAAGCAGGAAGCAGAAGCAGGCTCAGTTGTCAGAAGGAAAGAAGGTGACTATTCATTGTTATTAAAAAATGACTTAGATTTGAACATGTTGTGATATTTATAAATATAAAAGTCAACTAATTGTCCACAATTTTGCTATTCTATTTTTTCAAAGAAATGTTTGTTAAAAGGCAAGTCATGGTGCCAGCTGGATTTGAACACCCAACCTATTGTGTAGGGATCCGGCACCTAGACCACCAGGCTACTCCCACAGTCACATGAGGAGAGGTGAAACAGCCCTACACATACAGTATCAACAGACATTGTACAGCATATTCTATTCTTGTGTTGCAGTACATGAATATAATTATATCGTTATTAAATTCTTTAGATACGCGATTCCATATTATATTAATCAAATTCTAAAAGTATGCTTCTTGAGTCCGGTATCGAGCGTATTCGCAGAAAAGCTTAAAACTACCACTTTTTATTCACGTTATTTCACGTTAGTTAAAGACTTTGATGCTTAAAATGTTTAGGGATAAATGGAATACTGGTGTGTATTTACCGAGACAAGCCATATACTGCAATACTGTATGTTTATGTTCCAAAATTAATATCGTTTATGGCCTTCACACCCGTTATGCTACTATTCTTTGTATACTAAGCTACTAAGATTTCCCTTCAGTGGTAAAATTCCATATAAATATTCAACACTAAAACGGGCACAGTAAAGACATTTACTGTAAATCTTTCTATGACCGACCAACGGACCACGAGTGCCCCTGTCGGTCAACCAATCACATACCGCGGTATTGCGCGAGGACGTAGCCAATTACCCGTGGTACGTGTCTGTGCCGCGCACTTTGAATGGCTGCATCTGTAGCTATGGCCTTTGATGACATGACAGAGGAGTACAGTATTAATAACAAGATTGACTACATCATAACAGATAATGCAGCAAATATGAAGTGTGCTTTTAAAGTGAATTTAAGATAAAATCATTTTATTAGCCATATACAATTTCTTGCATTAGGAATTCATCTTTTTCATATACCCCAGCTTGCTCTCCATGCAACACACACAGACAGGGAGAGAAGCTTGGGGTCAGAGCACAGGGTCTGCCATTATACAGTGCCCCTGGAGCAGTTGGGGTGAAGGGCCTTGCTCAGGGGCCCAACAGAGCAGGATTTTTCTGCCAGCCATGGGATTTGAACCAGCAACCTTCCAGCCACAGGTACAGATCCTTAGCCACACAGCCACCATTCTGCCCCTACTGCAGATAACAAGGAGTAAGAGACAACCTGGATGATGAGGATTTGTGGAAGGATTTAGGGGACAACCTAAAGACTGTTGTAGACATAGCTAGGTCAAGAGAGTGATTTTCATGCTTTGCCCACTCTCTTCAGCTGGTTACTGGTGATGGACTGAAAGAAGCCAAATTCATATCCCTAGCCATAGCAAAAGCATCAAAACTCACATCCCTACGGCACAGTAGCACTACTTTCAAGGATTGCTTCAAAGCAGCTTTTGGCAGTGAAAAGTCAATACCAGCTGCAAATGCAACCCGCTGGAATTCAACTTTCAAGCAAATGCAAGCCATCACAGCTCTTGACCACAGAACCTTGACCGAGGTGCATGGTATGGACTTTGAAGATTTGGTATTCACCAACCAAGAATGGAACCAACTCCAAGAGTTTAGTGCAATTTTTGGACCATTTTCAGAGGCCACAGACTTAACAGTAGGAGAAAAGTCTGTGACCATAAGTACGGTGGTTCCTACTTTCTAGCTGGTGGTTTTCCTACTAGCTTACAATGAATGGAAGCTAACAGTGCTCAGAAGCTGGCAGTTTGAATGACCATGCTAAAGCCACATTAAAGTTACACACTTCTGACACACTGTTAACATTGACATGTCATACTTCTAATAAAATTGTATACACATTTAAACCAACATGAGCCTAGGCCAATAATTTAATGAGTTATATTTGATACAATATATGAGCTGATTGCCAGTTTTGTTACTGTTCAGAATGTTTGTGCTAACACTTTACATTTGGCACATTCATGATTATGGTATTATATAACTATTTGCGAACTGGTCTTGAGATAGACACACATTACTTAGGTCTTGTTCTTGTCTTGGACTCACCCCCACTAATCTCTTCCCAGACTCAGTCTTGCCTCGGACTCGACCTTTTCTGATCTTGGTCTTGTCTTGGACGTGACCCCCTGTGGTCTCGGGCTGGACTCGGACTTGGACTAGGTGGTCTTGACTACAACACTATTGAATGAACACAAATAAAAAAAAACAGCTTTATATAGAAAACATAAAACTTGTGAACCTGAATTTAGAAAGACAGGTAAAGAGCGGATATTCAACTAAAGCAATTTTGAGAGTCATAAGTGGGCATTATGTTTTCTGAGCTGGGTAAAAACTCTAGCATGTCTGTACTGTTTCCTTGTATGAAGTGAGCAGTGGTTGAATGAGGCACCTGTTTGTTCAGTTCAGTAATGTCATTTGATGGAAAAATAAGCTTTGTTGTAAATTAAAATTCAGTACACTTGCACATAATTGCAAAAAATCCAGTCTGCTGTACTTAAAAAAAACACATATACAGAGAACTCAATGAATAATAAAAAACAAAACATATACACTATAGAACAAACACCATGTCGCTCCTATTTGGAGCTATCTTGAGTAGATCCACTTTATGTTCACTGTAATTGTGATTAGGTGCCCACACAAATGCAATCAGGTCAGGGATATGATCTGTCTGAAGACAGACAAACTTCCAAGGAAAAGGACCTTTACATGTGTACTATTATCAAGGTCCATGACAAATGCACACACTTCCATTAATTCAAGGTTTTGAAAATTGCTCTTTATTAGCAGCACCACATTAAATAATTGTGATGCCTTTTTGATAAGTAAAGCACTGTACCTATTTTTTAAAATTATTTTTCAGTTAACATACCTTTTTAGTTATTTAAATATTTTGCTCAGCAGCAAATTAGACATTTCTGTCATTTCTAAATGGTTACCATGGGTGAAAAATTATAGGTCTACGGATATAGGTTATACAAATTCCGATACAAGTAAATAACATCCAATTTCATAGCATAGTATGTTTTCAGAGCATACAAGCACAACACCTGCTACATTCTTTATTGGACATTATGGGAAATGAATACTGCTACTGTTACGGATGTCAGAGGAGTATTGGAAGATTCTGTACCGAGTAATAAGCCGAAATGACCTAAATCCTAAATTACAAATCTGAAAATCAATAGCGAACATAGTTAAGCCACAAATCCACAAGAGAGTCGATCCAAATTGTAATCCAAAAGGCAAAGATAAAAACTAGAAAAAAAGTCCTTTAGACCACAAAACCAGAAAGAGTAGTCCAGAACAGCAAGCCAGAGCTGAAAAAGGGAAAAAAACAAGTAAAAAACCCAGGAGCAATTACACAAACAAGAGAACGCCGAGCACTTGGGGTGAACTACCAAAATACTGAGCAACAGATGAAGGAGAAGAAGGTCCTAAAATAGTGAATCGCTGATTAGATGGGACAGGTGAGTGGTTAGGTATTTTTGAAAGGTTTATGCCTTCTTAAAGGGGGTGTACAGGAAGTGTTAGAGTTAGAGTGTTAGCTGCTACACATGGTGCTAATGGTAACAGAACAAGTGCCTGCACTGCTTCAGCAAAAGTGTTACTGTAATTGTTGTGACTCTCCATTATCCGATTTGCACTTCCTTCTGCATTATTTTTTCCTTCCTCCTTGTGCATGTTGAAAAGTTCAACAAATCTTTAAATAATGAGAAAAATATATAAATTTAAGAAATAAATAATGATAATTGCACATGGCTATCAAAATAGATTTTCCATAAGTAAATATGGATTCCTAAGGATGCTTGAAGGGGCAGCCTGAGACTTTTAGAAAGAAACTTTCAGCACTGTAGATTTGTCTGCAGCAAGGCATACAGTAACAGGGGCATTAATCTCAGTTCTGGGAACTGAATTTAGTTTTTATCTATGAAAGGAGTATTTATATTGGTCAAAGATTAAATTACTCATTTTTCTTTTCCATTTAAGTGCTTTAATAATCTTAATTATTTTGTGTTTAAAGATTACAGTATGTGCTTGGTTGAAAATTCACGTTGTTTCACTATTAGTGCAGTTTTTAAGATAACTCTTTAAAAGGTGGCTATTCTACAACAGAAAATACTGTATCATGAAAGTCATAAAGCATGCTGACTGCACCAATTTTCTGGCATTGTTTTAAAAGGAATACTCTTAGCACCAGAAGGCATCTTTTTTTTTCAACTGACTGTAACTAATGGCAACCGAGGACAGATAGATCAGTGACAAAAGATGGTAGTATTTTTATTTCTTTGTTTTCTCTTCAGGATTATTTCTCGCAGGTTTATAGATATGTATTAATAACACTTTGAATCTCGTATTTGCCAAAACATATTTGTCTGAAAATTTAATAGATTTCCCTTTTCAATTGTACAGAATGAGGTAATTCCTCTAGAAGTTCACTGTTTAAATCTTTGATGAAGTATACCTGGCAAAAATGCCGAGTCCTATGCAAAGCATTTCAGTACCCTGATCTGTTTTTCTAACTTTAATTTTTAACAATTCTAAACCAAAGTTTCAATGTAAATGCAGTTATTTACATTGTTAAATATATAGTTATTTGTATTGAAAGTTATTCAATATTTATACTAAAGATCTTGATCGTCAATATTAGTTTGGGGTGGATTATCTCTTTTTTATTTAGTCTCTGTGTCTTTCCAATTGGCTTTCATTTTGTCATCACAGCAATAGACTAGAGGCTTGAGTTGTCTGTATAATAGTACTCTTTGAGATTAGAGAGGGCCATCCCTCCCTTATCTTTATTTTGCTGTAATGTAGCATATCTTATTAGTGGTTCTTCCCATTTCAAATGAAACAAAATGTACTTATTCCATTCAATAAAGTGTTTGGTGGGGATCTCAACAGGTAAGGATTTAAATAAATTTAATAATCTTGGTACAATGTTCATTTTATGGTTTCATAAAATACTTGTTTTTCATTATCCATATCACTAAATATGTTATTGCATTTAAGTTCCAGTTAAAGTTAAACCTTTGTTTAAGTTATTTTGTATAACTGTAAGACAGAATCTGTGCTTTTTGTACATTGATTTGGAAATTAATATTTTTCTGCATCTAAACTCACTGAAATTGTTCCAATTTGTTCTTTTGTAATGTGGTGAAACATGTGAAGTGTTCATCAAATATTATCCTGGCTTCATCGTCCACTGATAAATCCAGTTTGATCTGTGTCTATTAATTCTGACATGAAAGTCCCTAATCTTTTACATATAATTGAGGCATATAATTTATAATCCATGTTTAAAACTAGAATTGGTCAGAACAAACTGCATAACTCTCTGTCTTTGTTCTCCTAGGGAACAACTGTAATTATTGCTTCTCTCCAAGAGGGAGGAGTGATTCCCTTCTTAAGGGTCTAATTGAACGAAGAGAGAAGAGTGTCTTGTACCACTCTAATGGAAATCCATCACTACCTTGTGATTTTATTATTTTTTAAGTTACTTATTGCCATATAACAATTTTTGTTTTATTGCAAATGATGGTAGATCCAGTGAATCTTAAAAAGTTTTTATAATTTTGTTAGTTTCTTGTGCTGATTTATAATAGGATTCAAATGCCTTGTCTATATCTTTTTGTCTTATGTCTCTATTCTTCTTATATGTGTCTTCTAGAGCTTTTACATTTCCCTCTAAATTTTTTATTTTATACTCCCTCAACTTCTTCTGAGCAGTGGTGATAGCTATCATTTTCCCTCTGAGTACTACCTGTTGTAACAGACAAATGAGTTCTGGATCCCGAGATGAAGTTAAACAGATGAGTTTTATTGCATGCAAGGAACAATAAAACCAAAGTATTGTTCAAAGTGCTGGTACAAAACTTCCAGTTTATATAGCCCTTTTCTGCTGCTTCTGACGTAGCTCATTACTATGGTAATAGCCCTTTTCTGCTGCTTCTGACGTAGCTCATTACTATGGTAATAGCCCTTTTCTGCTGCTTCTGACGTAGCTCATTATTATGGTAATAGCCCTTTTCTGCTGATTCTGACGTAGCTCATTACTATGGTAATAACCCTTTTCTGCTGCTTCTGACGTAGCTCATTACTATGGTAATAGCCCTTTTCTGCTGATTCTGACGTAGCTCATTACTATGGTAATAGCCCTTTTCTGCCACTTCTGATGTAGCTCATTATCATGGTAGTGGGGGGAGGTCATGGTGTTTGGACAGTTCACAGACTTTGGCCAAATGGTCAGTGTTAGGTTTCCTTCCTTGAGAAGGGGGACATCTGGAATCCTTATCAGTTATCCCCCTTTCCTGCCATAACTCTAAGCCTGGGATGTCTGGTGTCACAAGAAGTCCAGTCCTTGTGTAGAAAGGAATCAGTTAACCCCGTCTTCACATCTTATATCTTTCTTCATTCACCCCTTATAAAATATGGCATACATCTGTGCTGCCTATTTTTATACACAAACAATGTCAGGGCAGATCTTTCCTTTCTAGGTGTACAGGCATGCATTATCATGAGATTGTGAGTTCCACGGTTACAGTAAGATGTGATTAATGTCTTTGTACAAGTGATGATTACAATTACTGTATACATATAAGCAATACTAACCCTACAAATAAATATTGTAATAAAGTTCCACCCCGGGACCCAAACACAGACCTCAGCCATGTGGAGATCTATCGTCAGGATCTTGGAATACCAATATAGACCCAGCTCTGATTATCATTTTTGGCTGATAGATATGACAACATCAGGAATGTATTGATACCATATTCCCCAATAATGCTCCCCAGGCCTAACAAGCACGCTGTTGGCCCACTTTAGGAAGCCTCAGACACAGAAACGGTAACAACATCATTCTTTCTGTTCACTCAGTCTCTGGTGCAGTGGCTCGGTGAGAGTGCAATGTGTGGATCCATCAATCTCATCCTGTCACTCAGATGGCAGAGTCGGTAGTCAGTAGCACTTGATATGGTCCCTCCCAGCAGGGTTGCAACATCTGGCAGGGTATCTCTTCTTCACCCACACCCACCCACTCGCCAGGTATCAGGTCATGTCTTCCCTCTACCGGAGGTCCCCAAGCGTCCAGCACCTATTCACGAGCCCTATGCACAGCTTCAGTTAACAACCTATAATACTATAACAGAGAATTAGTTAGCAAACTTAACAATCCGTTAGCCAAACTTGGCCTCCAGGGAGTTTCTTTGGTTGCCCGTGATGATCTCAAATGGGCTCAGTCTCATAGTTCCGTTTGTTCCAGCCCGCAGACTGCACGGGACCGCAGGTAGAGCATCTACCCATGGTGTTCCTTCTGTTGATATTTCATCAGTCGGTCTTTCAGAGTTCCATTCATTCCACCATCCCCACAGACTGCGGTTGATGGGGGTCAATGTAAATTCCACCTCACCCCCAAGCGGCAGGGCAGTCCCCACCAAGGGATTATCTTCATCATCAAATGTTTGTGAGTTACAGAGATAGTGGCCTCAGCCCACAAGGAGAACAGATTCACCAACAGAGGTTTCACAGGGGTTTCAGACTCAATGTCTCCCATGGCCGCTCACCTGCCATCTGCATCTGTACGGTTGTTCTCTGGAATTATTTCTTTACTGTGTTATTTACACTTTATCACAGCTACTTCAGTCGACAGCTGCAAAGCTTCTTATCAGTTCAGAGACAAACCCTTAAGTATTCTTAACTGGAGTCCCTGCCATGGTGATCCTATTTCTCCACGGCCATCCAGAATTGTGGCATACATACACCAAATACATACAGTATATACATATAACCTTTTAACATCTTTCTTTTTACAATCTTCAATCAGTGCTCTAAACTGGCTTGCTGCGCTGAGGCAGTGGAGGGACATTTTTCCAGTCGTTAGTGCGTCACATTCTGTCATAACAACTCAGCCTGTTCTCTGTTCTCCCTCATGCACCAGAGAGGACCCAACAGTAAACAGTATTACATCTTTTTCAATTTTCACGGTCCCTCACCCTTTGGCTACAGCATCTAATGGTATAAGAGTATCCCACCAGATGGTGCCTACCTCCATGCTCCTGCATCACTGATCTTACAGATGCAGCCATTCAAAATGCACGGTACAAACTTGTACCACACGCAACTACCCACAAGCCACTGCAGTCTACCGCGGTAAGTGATTGGCTGGCCAAAATGACTGACAGGGGCACTCATGGTGCATTGGTCGGTAGTAAAAAGATTTAATCATTTAATCTCTTTACTGTGCAAATTTTAATCCGCTTAGTATTGAATATTTATATGAAATTTTACCACTAAAGGGAAATTTTAGTAGCTGAGCATAAAAAGAAGAGGAGCATAATGCATCTGAAGGTCATAAACAATATTAATTTAGGAACATAAACATATTACTGTATGTAAACTGTACTGTATATGGCTGGTCTTGGTAGTTTAAAGAAAAGATACACATCAGTCTCCCTAAACATTTTAAGCATCAAAGTTTTATGAAACAGTCCCCAAATAAGTGATTGCTGTATAGAATGAATTTTAATTTTTTAAAAATTATTTAACACGAAAATTAAGCTGTTTACGTTCCTCCGCCTGAGAATATAGTCACTTGTTGCTATACGCAGAAACACAGCCACAGGTAACTAGCAAAGATAGGACATTAGCTAGCCAATATGATAAAGGAATAAATGATTGTTTTATTTCTTTTGCATATTTATTTGAACATTTCCATCGATTGTACAAGCAATTGGAAACTGTCCAATCCCTAGTTCGTCAGGCATTTTCTTTTACGTTCCGGGCATGCTCCCACTGGCGCAGGTCTGTGTCTTCTAGAATAAAATGTTGGCGATTTGTTGTTAAAATTGGGTTTCCAATAATGCCGCAGCAAACTCTTGTTTTTATGTCCACTATAACGGACAATTTCCCTTGCTTTTAACTGAGCATTTCATAATTTCCTAAAATGAAGATGCGACAGAATTCTGGGGTGTCCCTATACCAGAGATTAAGGTACGGCTTCAGAATGGTGATTGGCTGACTCCATCTGACACCCCTCTGATTGGAGAAAAAAAAAACTTATTTGTTGTACATAGCAGGAAGACAACAGCATATGCTGCTTCTATTTGAAACGCGTATTTTAAAAGTTTAATTAGGAAGAAAAAACCTTACAGCATAAACTGATTTCTAAACTGATAAGGAGGAACAAAAATCACCTGTGTTTAGCGCATAAAAAGTGGTTATTAACTATCGAAACCTGTTTTTATTTCGCCTGGCAATCTACCTGAATGCCGAACTACAGTATCTAAGAAGAGCCACAATTGAACTAGTGTTGATAATAAGAGAGAGAGAGTCCCCGTTACACCCATTTTGATTTAAATCGCAAATGCATGTTTAATTAAATTTATTTTTTACATAAATTGCAACATAAATTGTTATCTTTGTCTTCTAAGTATCTTAATAAACTTTCAGCATAGCTTTCTCCACACTTAGATTTATTTTTCTTGGGATTTTGGGATCAAATGTGGAAAGATTAGATTGTAATTGTTTTTATTTTTTAAATACATTTTAGAAAAGTGTAATCTATACTAAAAAGCTGTATGTATTTAATGACACTTGATACTTATATTAATGGAGTTTAGTTGATACTGTTTAAACTTTTAACTATTTTAAACTGTATTACAGCATTGTACACATGCTTAAAAGAGAAGAGAGAAATCGCAACCCTTCTTCAGGTGTGAGGGTCTTCTGCTCAGAATGAAATGCTAAAATGTAATGTAGGCTCTGAATGGGATCAGTTATGATTTGGGCTTGATTGAGGTCATTTTCTTTCATCTAAAATCCTGCTTGAATCCTTCTAAACTAAAAATTAGACACAAGAAGAGAAGAGGCTCTGGTGAAATTTATCTTTTTAATTTCTCTTTTTTTTCTTGGAAAAATATCTTACCCGCTGCAATCCGGGCAAAGAAGGATTAAAAAAAGTCAGACAGGCAGGGGGAGAGAGTGAGTTCTAAATAAAAAGGTATCCAGGTAACAGTGAAACGGGTGGACAGTCTGGAGAGATCGCCTATTTTCCATGTAAATAGTTCCCTGTTTCTGCACCCTTGGTGTTTATCTCGCTCTCTCTCGGGCTGGCGGGCTTGTCTTGTGTCTCTCTCTCATCTAGGCACGGGAGTGCTGCTGGAAGGTTTGGACAGAAACACCTGATCATCAGCTCGAAAGATTTCAGTGCTTTGTGTATATTCTAATGGAAGTGGGGGCAGGGTGTGTGGGAACAGGTTTGGTTGAAATAGCATTGGGGATCTATGTTCTTCACACCTGAAACATTTTCTCTGAAAGCATTTTCTTCCCAGTTTAGCCTATCTTGTTACAGCATGTTACAGTTTACTATTATTGACCATATTAATTTTATGTGCTTAATGCCATTTTTTGACCACACACAAATATTCTTATGTCTATATCTTCGCAAGGGAATCAGTGCGAATTGTAATACTAATTAAATGACAGCGGACAATTTCCAGACCCTCTGACAGCAGGAACATTCCTATTCTTAGCTCAGCAGCTTATTACAATATAGGGTGATCAAACTGTTTTTTTTTATACAGTGACACAGCGTGGCATTGTGCATCTGTTTTTCCGTGTTTACAAAGAAAGTGGAATACAGTGATACTATCTGCTATATAGATACGTATTTTTAGATATTTTGACCCTTAAATTAATATCATTATTAATAAAAATGATAATCGGCCAGTGAAAGCTCTGTTGCCCTTCACATGAATGCCTGAAACATTTTACAGAACCCAGGATTTTACACTATATTCTCCATTATAAAACGGATAACTCCGGTCCTAAAGTCTGATTGCTCGACATACATTTGAAGAAGTCCTATATTTTCTAATATAGGCACATCCCAGAATTTTGACTACACTGTGTGATGAAGACATTTTAAAGACTACTTCTTAGCGTAGATAAAAAAGCTTGGATTCCCATGTACAGTATCAACAAAACGTGTTTACAAAGATAGTGAAATACAGTAATACTACCAGCTATATAGATACATAAATTTAGATATTTAGATCCTTAAATTAATATCATTATTAATTTCTTTAGATTCGTGATTACATATTATATTCTCGATCATAAAACAGATAATTCCGGTCCTGGAATCTGACTGGCTGACACCCTTCTGAAACGTTACCATAATCTCTGGTATACGGATGCACGAGAAATTTGACTTTTTACTGTGTGAGAAATTTTAAAGACTAATTCTTAACGTAGATGAACTTTCTTAAGAAACCGTAGATAAAAAAGCTTGTATTCTAATGTATCTGATACAAGTATCTTTTAATACAGTCTTTGTTGATCTCTTGAGGATCCTTGTGATATTTGGAGCTCTCGTTGAATGATAAAAGTGTCACAGTTAACTTGTGTTATCTTTGTCTAATATTTCAATTTGTTTGATGATCTGAAACATTTCAGTGTGACAAACATGCAAAAAAATAATAAATCAGGAAGGGGGTAAACACTTTTTCACACCACTGTATGTCATATGACGAGTTACACTGCGTCATACTGCGTTTTGATGCGACACGCCCACCGCATGGTACCATGTTGTACCTCACTCGTTTTGAATGGCTGCATTTGTACATACAAAGGAATGGTGGATCCATCTGAGGAAACCCCAGCCTCACCACCTGTAAAAGAGCTTGTTTCAAATTATTACAGGCGGCGTTTGCTGCTGGAACCAAGGCAATCTTGTCCTTGGACTGCTCTCCCCCCTTTAAGCAGATCGCTCATCCTGTAAAAACATTGCACCCAGGCCCTGTTAAAATTATACAATTCTAGGCACACAAGGGCCTTATCATAACTGTTTAATATTAGAAACTTTAAAACCTGAAGCAGCTCAGGCTTGTGGGTTTCCTAGTCAGGGGAAGCACTCAGAGTATCAACAACATACTGAATGATTTACAGAGGTCAGTTGAAGCCACGTGATACCCTGTTCTGTATAGTCATTCCTTCTAAATGCTGAAAAACATCCCAGCCCAAATAGAACCACCCAAATTTGGGTGATAAGTGCACGTCAATGTTAAAATCTAGTGCTCAGCAAGTAAAACTCGCTGCCCCATTACTTCTGTAGCCTCCTGCCGTCTCCCCATGTATAGTACTCTATAGCACACTGTTGAACACTGAAGTGAGACAAGCATGACAGTTGTGCTCCAGTATCCCCATAACAGAGAAACTGACACACCATTAACAGTACATTTTAGGTTAAACATTTTGCGCACTGGACTGGAACAGATTTAGGGAGGCTACAAGGGATATACCGGATCAAATCTTTAGGTAAACAGATCTCTCAAAAGACTTTATTCTCCCCAGACAAAGCTCTTAGCTGGGTGATAAATATTTCACTGTTCTTCCCTGTCAGTTGAACCACAGGGCAGGTACCTGCTTACTTCATCCTGCATGCATGTTCTGCAGTTTCTCTTAAAAAGACATATACTATATATTCTTGTTAACAATTGTAAACCGGAGATTTCCCGCGGTCAGCCTGTATATTTTGTTTCTAAGATTTATCCAATTTCTGTGGAATACACCCCATGTAAACTGCTCGCACCTTTGTGTACATATTTCTCCCTATCTTTCGACAGAGATCATCTAGTTCTGCAAAATTCACAGTATTATCCATCAGTCATGGCTCCAAATCTACAGTGTTTCAGTGGAATGTGGTTTCGAGACATTCAAATAAATCCAACTTTTGTTATCAACTATTTCAATTCTCTCATCCTAGCATTAATCCCACATCAGCAGGGTCCACTTGTCGGCACGCCCGTCTCATTTGGTGGTTTGAACCAAATCTTTGAGCTGACGTTGCCATTGAATGCGACCGAGAATACTCCAACCAGCGTGTCGCTCCGCCTGCCGTCGGAGGGGGAGGAGAACAAAGTAATGTAGCCAATTCATAGAGGGGGATTATTTATTTGAGTGGAGTGTCCAGAAAAGCGCTATATAAGTGTAAGCAATGAATAGAATAATAATACAAATTCTTCCTCATGCACATAATTTGGACAATAAAATTTATTTATTTTTTAATCTAAAAAAATAAATTAATTAATTTTCATTTATCTTTATTTTGTTATCAATTTATCAAAGTTTATTTATCAAATGCACAACAATACGGCATGCAGCAGTAGTTGCTGGCAATGAAATGTCTTTTTCTGCGAGCTCACAAAAATCACAAAATTGAAGTTAGATTTTTGAAATTGAATAAAACTCAATGTGAGTAGAGCTGTTATGTGTCCATGTTGTATGCAATATATACATGTAGTGCAGTTATGCTGAATATAGTGAGAATTGTGTGTCTATGTAGCCATTTCAGGTGATTTGCTAAGGAGCTACAAGTTGGCTATTTAGCAGTCTTATTGCCTGGAGGTAGAAGCTGTTCCGTAGTCTGTTGGACTTGGACCGAATGCTTTGGTACTGTTTACCGGACGGTAGGTGGGAAAACAGTTTGTGACTGGGATGATTGGGGTCCTTGAGATTGGACCTGACCTTCTTCAGACATCTAGCTGAGTAGATCTCCTGGATGCTTGGTAGCTCACAGCTGGTGATAAGCTGCGCTGACTTCACCACCCTCTGCAATACTTTGCGATCCCGTGCGGAGCAGCTCCCATACCAGGCAGTGATGCAACCAGTCAGGATGCTCTCAATAGTGCACCTGTAGAAGTTGGCCTGGATATGTGATGGAATGCTGAACTTCTTTAGCCTGCGGAGAAAGAACAGGCGCTGCCGTGCTGTCTTGACCACGGTGTTGGTGTGGTGGGTCCAGGTTAAATCCTCGGTGTTGTTAACTCCCAGGAACTTAAAGCTGCTGACCCTCTCCACTGCAGTCCCATTGATGTGAATAGGTGTGTGGTCTCCACCCTGATGTTTCCTATAGTCCACAATCATCTCCTTAGTCTTACTGATGTTCAGAGAGAGGTTGTTCTCCTAGCACCATGCTGCAAGGGTTTCAACCTCCTCCCTGTATGCAGACTCCTCACCATCTGTGATCAGGCCAATGACTGTTGTATCGTCCGCAAACTTGATGATGGAGTTTGAGTTATGCCTGGTGACACAGTCATGGGTAAATAAGGAGTAGAGGACAGGACTAAGCACACAGCCTTGGGGGGCTCCAGTGTTTAGAGTCAGGGTAGAGGATATGTTGGGGCCCACCTTCACCACCCGCGGACGTTCCGTCAAGAAATCCAGAATCCAATTACAGAGGGAGGTGTTCAGTCCCAGGTCCTGGAGCTTGATGACGAGCTTTGAGGGCACTATGGTATTGAATGCTGAGCTGTAATCAACAATGATTACACATAATGATTACACAATCTCACATATGTTCCTTTCTTATCCAGGTGTGAGAGGGCAGTTTGGAGGGCAGTGGCAATAGCATCTTCTGTTGATCTGTTCTGGCGATACGTAAATTGCAGTGGGTCTAGGGTGTCAGGCAGTGAGGAGGTGATGTATGCTTTGACCAACCACTCGAAGCACTTCATGATAACTGATGTGAGTGCAACAGGGCGGTAGTTATTTAGGCAGCTGACTCTGGATTTGTTAGGAACAGGGACAATGGTGGTTTTCTTAAAGTAGGAAGGAACTATAGACTGAGCTAGGGAGAGATTGAATATGTCCGAGAAGACATCTGCTAGCTGGTCTGCACATGCCTTCAGAACGTGGCCAGGGATGGCATCAGGGCCAGGAGCCTTGCGTGGATTGGTCTTTTTATAAACTTTATACACATCCGCTCTGGATATGATCAATGGGTTTCCTGGAATTTCTGGAATCTTCCTGACTGGATCTGCGTTGCTGACCTCAAACCGAGCATAGAATGAATTTAGCTCATCAGGAAGAGAGGCAGACTGTTGTGCGATATAGCTGGGTTGTGTTTTGTAGTCTGTAATGGTGCGTATACCACTCCACATGGTCCGTGTGTTGCAGCCGTGATAATATGACTCTAGTTTTACTCTGTAGCTGTATTTAGCTCTTTTGATGGCTTTCCTGATGTCGTATCTGGAATTTTTTGTATTTACCCATATCGCCAGAATTGAAAGCAGCTGTCCTAGCTTTCTGTTTGGCGCCTATCTCATCAATTATCCACGGTTTCTGATTTGGATATGTGCGAACAGTAATCCCAGGAACCACGTCTTCAATACATTTACTGATGTAGCCAGTAACATAGTCCGTATACAGATTGATATTATTTTCGGCAGCTTCGAGGAAGATCTGCCAGTCAGTGGAAGCAAAACAGTGATTTAGTATAAAATCTGATTCATCCGACCAACGTTGAATGGTTCTCAACGCTGACCTCTCCTGTTTAAGCTTCTGCTTGCAAACGAAAAGTACCAGAACGGAGGCGTGATCAGGTTTGTCGAAAGGAGGTCGGGAGAGGGCTTTGTAACCATCCCGGAAGGGAGTGTAAACATTGTCCAACGTGTTTGTTCCACGTGTAACGTTGCCATAGCCGGTCCAGGGACGCCAAAATGTAATGTAGTGTGCTCTCTGAAGGCACCAGTTCTGTAGGGTTTGGGCATTTACTGGGACAATTATTAATTGTAGCAGTAAATCACAAAATTGATTATTTTGTTGGCTTTAGAATCCAACCTTGCAATATAGCTCAAACAACGCACACACACAGGTACTAATACACGAGGATACATTTTATTAATACATAGAATATGCATGTAAACCTAACAGATCTTATCGAGAGGGTTATCAGAATACAAAAGATATATATTCAGTCAATTACAAAGAGTTACATATATCAAGAGGACATATGTTCAGTATATCATTCATTAAGACCGTTTCATAAATGAACTTGGTTATAACTTCTACATTAGATACTCAAAACAAGTACATAACTCTTAGGAATTAAATTGATATCAACTGGTTGGGATAACAATTGAATTCTCGAGCAGTAATGCAGTGAAGTTGAATACTCATCCAATCTCTGGGGATTCAGATCTCCTGCGGGCACAAAGAAACAGTTGCAGGCTGTTGCTGTCCAATCCGCGCTCTCTGGCTAGGTGCCAGGCTGTGCTGTGCGGTTTGCGACGGTGCGCTGCAGATGCTCCCTGACCGGCTAGTTAGTGTTGGCTTTAACTAGCAAAGTTTGTGCACAGGAGAAAAGATGACTGTGAGTCCCAGCAAGTCAGGAAGAGGACCGGTTCGTTTCTGATGAAGAGCTAGTTCTGAATAGTGATTCAGCTGTCCACAGTTCCGACCTGTTCACGAGGCCTGCTGCTGGTGCTAACCTCGGGTGGATCCTCCGGTTACTCTCTGGCAACCTCCGCTCTAGACTCTTAGAACAAAGGAAAGTTCTGGCACTCGGACACACTGGCCGTTCCGTGGTTGTCCGGGCTGAGTCTCAGGATGGTCAGGAGGCGCGCTGCGAGAATGTCCTGCCCTTGGGAGCCTTCTGCTCCTGGGCTGTCCTGCCCTGGAATTCTCCTTTGAATTCCCTTTAGAAAAGTCTCAGAATTCTCCACTGAATCTCACTGAATCTCTCAGGCTCTCTGTGTTGCCTGTTTTTACCTGGAGGAACTTCAGCTCGTTGATTGGCTGAAAGTTCCATGGGCATCAGAGTCCCACGTGGGTTACTCGGCCCTACCAGTCCCTGATTGGTTGATCAAGGTGAGATATGAGTCACTTACTCCTGACACTTAGGAATGCAGTCCAGATGTCCATCTGGCACTCCCTAGACAGATAGGCGCCAATGGATGACCATTGATCATGATAGCCAGGCTTAGCTAAGTGCATCCCCCTTTGGGAGCTGTCCTAGGAAACCTTATCAAAGGAAACCTTAAATCAGCCTGCATGAATAGTTTCTCTGTGGCTGCACCACAGAGATGAACAGAGAGATGAGACCTAATTTGGGAAAGCTCAGAAACACTTAATTATTTCTTATTAATAAGCCTCGCCGCTACACACGTGTCGGGCATTGTTCTTTTCAAGTTCGCACCATTGAAATCACCCGCTATGATGAATGCCCACTCAGGATTAATAATTTAATTATTAATCAGACTAATTATGTATGCTCTTCTTTTCTTTTGTTAGTTGCAATTAAAAAAATCAAATTTAGTTAATGTAAGTAGTAGAGTACCACAGGTTTCTGTTTTAGGTTCACTGCTCTTCATTTTTGTTTAATTTATTTAGATTCAGCTATTTGTGAGCAAACATGACAAACAGTGCTAATGAGAAAATCAGGAGTAGCAGAAGCAGTACAAGTACCAAATGCATTACAAAAAGAATTAAATACTACTCAGGACTGGGCAGACATGTCCCAGAATTTTACATGACCAAAATACAAATTATTACATTAAGGTTTTAAAAAAATCTAATCTTTAAAATTTATAATTGCAAGATGGGTGGGACTGTGCTTGATGGAGCATATAAGAAAAAAACATTGTTAAAAGCTTTTAGGTATTGTAATGCTGTCTTGATGTAGGACTACCTGTGGGCAGTGCTTTTTGTTAGACAAACAGCTATGGAATCAGTCTAAGATAGAGAGCTCCTGTATTATATAATGTTTTTGTAAGTAATTCACCTGGAACATGCAGGTAGAAGACCTGACCAAGCAAATAGAGTGAGGTGCTGGTGCTGTTTGTGTTTGCTTGGTGAGCTGAAGCACAACTGTGGGTGTTTATGTGCAGCAGGAGCATTTGTAATGCTGCCATGATGTACACAGTGAGAGAGCAGGCTTTGTGCCTTTGAACGAGTTACTCTGTGAGCACAGCAAATGCTTTGAAAACAGCAGGCTGTTGTATTGCGTGTACCCCATAAGGGGAAGAGTTTGAGAATAACAATCTCGAAAGAGATTTGAATAAATGAAACATTGGTATTTGTTATGTGCATTCCTGGCAAAGGAAGGGTAAGACCAACAAACGTTCAGGAGATTAAGAGAGTTAAATGTTTGTAGCGATGTGTGAGTTTGTTTTTACCCTGAGAAGGGTCCAGAAGGGGCAGCAATCCCAGAGGGGATAAAGAATGAATTGTGATTGGAAGATTAGAAAAAAGCATTCTAAAATGTGTAAGGAATAGGGCTGCCTAATGAGAGAGAGTTAAAAATCCTTCCTCAGAAGGGGTGCAAATAATATACAGTAGAGCATCTTGGAGGGACTTTGATAATTAAAGCAAACAGCCTCTTTGCAAGAGTGAGAGAAAAACAGGGCTGTCTGCAAGAGAAATGTCTGCTATGTGAGAGAGGTAAATGTTTTAATATGTGAAGTGCCACCAATGCATGTAGATGAGTTAAGAATGAGACTGCGAGTTCCGGGTGAGAGAGATGCGTCGGAAGCTGAGTGAAGTAAGTGAAGATAGAGTTGGCTGGGCACAATAGAGAGATATGCTAGCAGAGGCACATTCACAGCCTGAGGTGCAAGATAGAGGCACCAGAGTTTGAGAATAGCTGTGAGGGATGTTAGTGTTGCAAGTCTAAAGTGTGGGGGGTTGAGGTGCCTGAGATTGTCTTTGTGTTGAGAGTGTGAAACCCAGCCTTGTGGCACAGGTTTAGATGTTAGCAGCTGGAAGCAGATACGAGTGCAGAGGAGTGACAGTTGGAGCCCATCAGAGAGTAAACAAGACCACAGACATTGAGAACAATGGTGTGACAACAAAGGGTGTGACATCAAAGAGAAGAATTAGGCTCAGAATGAGAGCTCTCTGGAGATTGCATGGACCAGTTGTGTAACATCAAACGCAGGAGACTACATAACAGCTAGGAGGTTCTAACTGAAACAGGGGGTAGACCTACAAGTAGGTATGAGTGTCTGCATGTCTATATGTGAGCAAAAGGCTCCTGGAGATGGAGTCCATTATTTAATGTGACATCAGCAATGTCAGATTTATAGTGGCTATCAAATGTATTTAGCCCTCTTGGACTTTTTTACATTTTATTGTGTTACAGTATGGATTCATAATGTATTTAACTGGGTTTTTTTGCTATTTACTGACAGAAAGCACTCTTTAAGGTGAAAGTGAAAACAAATTTCTACAGATCCCCCTAAATTAATTATAAATATAAAATGTAAACAATTTAAAAGAAGCATGTTTGGCAGAAATTAAAGTCATAAGTCTTCTTGGGTAAGTTTCTACCAGCCTTGGACATTTGGACTCTATATGTTTTGGCCATTTTTGTTTGAATAATAGCTCAAACTCTCTCAGATTGCATTGGAACTGCTAATGAACATCAATTTTCAACTGACTGGCCACTTCAGAATATTGAATTGTTTCTTATTAAACCACTCCAGTATGACTTTGGCTGCATGTTTTGGGTCATTGTCTTATTGGAAGATGAATCTTATCCCAAGTTCAATGTCTATTGCAGACTGCAGCAGGTTTTCCTCCAGGATTTCTCTGTAATTTGCTGCATATTACTTTGCTCCTATCTTCACAAGTCTTCCAAGCCCTGATGCTGCATATTGTAGCTTACCCAGCAAACACCATGCTTCACAGTAGGGATGGTATTTTCGGGATGATATTCATTGTTTTGCTTACACCAAACATAGAGCTTATCATTGACTGTAATTCTTTTAGAGCTGCCACAGGCCTCTTGGTGGCCTCCCTGACTAGTGCACTTCTTGCCTGGAAACTCAGTTTTTGAAGACACCCTGTTCTTTACAGTTTCATAGTGGTGCCATGTTTTCTAAATAAGTAACTCTACTGTGTTTCTGGGGATATGTAATGCATTGGAAATGTTCTTATACCCTTCCCCCATTTCGGAAATTTTCAATAACACAATCCCAGATTTATTTAGAAAGTTCCGTTGTTTTCATGATGTAGTTTTTGTTGGGAGCTCCACTAATCGTCTGTGGGACCTCCCAGAAATAGGTATATTTATCTTTAACTCTTCTGAAACACTTATAATTGCACACTAATTGACTCCATTCAACAAATTACTTGACTTCTAAAGACATGTACCACAGCCTTTTCTGTGTGTCATACTGTAGTAAAGGTGGTAATACATATGCAATTATTTTCTTTTTTATATTTATAATTATTTTAGTAGAAGTTGTAGAATTTCATTTTTGCTTTGACATTATAGAGTGTTTTGTGTAAAGCAAGAAATCTCATATAAATACATTGTGATTCTATATTGTAACAGTAAAATGTGAAAAAAGTCCAAGAGGAGTAAATAACTTTTAATAGCCACAGTATCCAGTATTAACAGTATCCAGCATTGACCAAGCTTCCTCCCATATTTCTATTTTAACTTATAATTCTTTATTATTACTCTGAGCTAATTTCTGGAGTTAAAGGAATGTTTTACAGATGCAGCCATTCAAAACGCGTGAGGTACACCACGGTACCATGCAATGGGCGTGTCGCATTCTAACGCGGCATGACGCAGTATCACGCGTCATATGACGTCATATCGGAAAGTATCCAGAATCACCTTGTAAAACCGCCAGGAGGAGCCAATGAAGCTTATCGTCTCATGTACAGAATGTGAGCTTAAACTGTGTATTACAGCATGTTAATAATCAGTCATTAAGAAGTTGGTATATTTTATGAAAGCATTATTGCTCAGTTGGGCAAAAGTGCACAACCTACCTTTATCATAAATATTTTAATAATGCAGAAATATTTTATGCATCAAAGCCTTTACCGAAGATATTACTAATAGCATTAATAATGAATGACCTTGGACAAGCATTAAGCTTTTCCACATTATTTGTAACCGTCATTTTAAATTAAAAGACTTTTTCATCGACAATAAGTAACACCACAGCATTTCATTGATCGAACTAACAAGGACGGGACATTAGCTAGCCAATAGGATAAAGCAATAAATTACTTTTTTTGTTTATTTCTTTAGCACATTTATTTGAACATTTCCATCAATTGTACAAGCACTGAAAAACTGTCCAATCGCTAGTTCGTCTGGCATTTTCTTTTAGTATAACAGACATAAAAACTCCCTTGCTTTTAGCAGAGCGTTTCATAATTTCTAACAACGAAACTTATTTCAACTGCGACACTTATCATTCAACCAGAGCTCAAAACATCACAAGGATCCTCAAGAGATCAACAAAGACTGTATTAAAAGATACTTGTATCAGATACATTAGAATCCAAGCTTTTTTATCTACGGTTTCTTAAGAAAGTTAATCTACGTTAAGAATTAGTCTTTAAAATTTCTCACACAGTAAAAAGTCAAATTTCTCGTGCATCCGTATACCAGAGATTATGGTAACGTTTCAGAAGGGTGTCAGCCAGTCAGATTCCAGGACCGGAATTATCTGTTTTATGATCGAGAATATAAAATGTAATCACGAATCTAAAGAAATTAATAATGATATTAATTTAAGGATCTAAATATCTAAATCTATGTATCTATATAGCTGGTAGTATTACTGTATTTCACTTTCTTTGTAAACACGTTTTGTTAACACCCGAATCGCAGGTGGATTCTGTTTTTTGGTCTGTTATGGTCTGTAGCTCAAATCCTGCTTAACTAAAAATTAGACACAAGAAGAATATTATTGGACAATGTTGTGAGGCTCTGGCGGAATTTCTCTGTAAACTGAAGAGTTATAGAGGAGACAGGTTGTGTATCGCTTCTTTTGACACTTGTAAATAAAAACATTCCAATGTTAATGCGACACGGAAGATAATGTGGTGTATTGGTCGTTAGTGAAAAGATTTAATCATTTAATCTTTTTACTGTGCACATTTTAATCCGCTTAGTATTGAATATTTATATGGAATTTTACCACTAAAGGGAAATTTTAGTAGTAAAGCATAAAACGCAGAGGAGCATAACGAAGGTCATAAAGGTCATAAAAAATATTAAGTTAGGAACATAAACATAGTATGTAAACTGTATGTTGCTGTTATTGGTATTTTAAAGAAAAAATACACACCAATACTCAATTTCTCCTACAGTATATTGACATTTTTTATATTTCAAAATAACACGTTCGTACTGTACTGTATGTACAGTACACAGCAGTACTGCAGGTTGAACTGTAGGGCGCAAATCCACCCGAACCCAAAAGCCCAACATATTAATGTGCATTCTCCTGGTGCTGCGCGGTTTTCATCACTCTCTGCGGGAGTGCTGGCTGTGACAAATTAAACCAGTTTCACAGGTATTTTCAAAGTAGAAGGCGGCGAGTCTTCCAGCGAAAGACACCTTCACCCCTCCAAAACCCCTTTTTTTTGCTTACACTAGTAGTTCTTAAGTACAGTACAGTAAGTACAGTAAGTACTTACTGTACAGTACTTACTTACGGTAGTACATCTCGCATTAAGAAAGCTAGGTGTTAGCATAAACTATTAGTAATCAATAATATTAAATTTAGCACTGTAATAAATTGTACTAATAATAAATTCTATTCTACTCTGGGAATGTAGGGGGGAGGAAGAATGCCCGTGGTCTTTTCACTGATAAACTTGTGTCAAGCTGTCAACAAAAACCAGCTGTCAAAAAAAAGTTTTTTTTTTAAAAAAGTAAATTGTGTCCATAATATTACTAATATTACTGAGTCTCTGTGTAATGTAAATACATTTTGTCTCCAAATCCACCACCACTTGTATGAATCATAGCCCTGCCAAATGATGCAAATTCCGCTGCAATGGTTGTGTGCAGGAATTATTCAGTATGGCATCTCCATGTTCAAGTAAACACTGCTCTGTGTGCAAATGCAAATTCATTAAAAAAGCCACCTTTAAAGGTGCTATATAAAATAAAGTTTATTATTATTATTAATATTGATGATATTCTTCCTCCAAGGAGTTGTAAAATTGTTATTGTTATTGTTGTTATCCCGTAAAGCACTTTGAGAAGCATACTGTCCAGCATATTGTATTTCATTGCACTTTGACAGATCGTCTTATAATCACTTGTTAGAATATCCCCCAAGAGGATATTCCCCCCAAGAGGATATAGAGGATATCCTCCAAGGTATCCAGGTAACAGTGAAACAGGCGTACAGTCTGGGGAAATCGCCCGTTTTCCATGTAAATAGTTCCCTGGTTCCGCACCCCTTGTTGTCTCTCTCTCTTTCTGTCTCTCTCTCTCTGTCTCTCTCTGTCTGTCTCTCTCTCACTTGGGGCCGCGCTCTTGGTGGGCTTGTCTTGTGTCTCTTGCCCCTCCATTTGTGCCCACCAGTCTCCTCGAATACAGCATCAGCGTGCTCAGCCAGAACCAGGGCTGCTCCAAGAGGACCGGCGCAGCCAGCATCACGTGGCGCTGCAACTCAGTCGGCGCCAGGGCCCAGAGGAACACCTGGAGCGCTATCTCCCGGTGGGCCTCCTCCGGGAGAGTAGGGTAACCCTGTCGGGCTAAGTAGGCCATGTCTGCAGCAACTGGACCCAGTGGCTCTCCCGCTAGGCAGCAGCGTTGGGCCAACCTTGCCCACAGCAGTCCCAGCGCCTCCCCTCTCCTGCCAAAACCCCTCCGGATGGCCGATGCCAACGCCGCATAGTTGTACCGCTGGTCCCCGGGTACATCCAGCAACGCCTGGCAGGCCTTCCCCTCCAGGACGGTGGCGAGGTGGCCCACCATCTCCACCTGAGACCAGCCGTTTCCCCAGTCCACCATCTGGAACTGGGCCTCAAACATCTGCCATGGGATCTCCCCATTATAATGGCTCGGTCTCACCAGTGCAGGCTGGAGCAGGGGTGGCGGGCTGGACCCCGCTGGTCTGGCGTCTCCTTCCTGCCACATGGCCTGAGGCGACCTGGGAAAGAAGGGGGTTCTGTTGAGTAGGTCACCGTGGGGTAGCCCTGATAAGGGCTGTGGCCACTGGCGGTGCTTAGGGGTCATCCCGGCCCCTGACGGCTGCTGCTCAACCCCAAAAGGCGCTTTAGGGGGTCACTCAGCTGCTGGGGGAACCGGCGCTTCTCTGAGTCCGACATAATCGAGGACGAACACAGAGACTCAAACTTGTGGAGTTAAAAACTGCGCTTTATTTCTTCTCCATCACCACCCGCCAGCAGCACTCCCGCACCCAGACGAGAGAGAGACACAAGACAAGCCTGCCAAGAGTGAGGGCCCAAGAGAGACAGAGAGACAGAGAGAGAGAGAGATTTCTTTGAGATTTTATTGTTTTCTGGAACTGAACAAATAGTCTAGGAATAATGGCAACATCTAACAAAAACTAAAGAAAATTGTTACAGATTCGGTAAGAGAAACCGAATCCAGTGAGTGAACCCACTTGCAGGAGCTGACAAAGCCTAGCCATGATCCAAAGAAAGCCGTAGTCGAAGGAACGAGCCGAGAGTCCAGGGGAAGCCAGAGATCCAAACGGGAACAAGTTACCGAAGCCAAAGCGTGATCCGAAATCGTAGACAGTAGAGCAATCCGATAGTCCAGGGGAAGCCAGAGATCCAAAACAGAGCATGAGTAACGAAGCCAAACCGTGATCCAAAAAGCTGTAGTCAAAAGGAGAGAAACCGTAACCGAAAGCCAAGAAGAACACAAGGTAGAAGAAGGAGTAGCGCGACCAGGAAGCTCGAGAGGAAAACCAATACTGAGCAAAGAGGTAGGGAAAGACAGGTGTTTAAGTAGGATGAGACGGGGGTGTGGTGGTGAATAGGAAAACTGATAGGTAAACTGATGGATTTAGGGCTACGCCTACTTCTGCCTCTCCCGTTGCCGGGAGGCAGGGATCGTAACAAAACCACAGAAGTTAAGAAATAATTTGCCATTGGAAAAAAAAATCAACAAAGCAAACATCTAAAAAACTGAAGATCAACTATAAGACACAGCTACACCTGAGGATAAAGGACCTGAGGAAAAACTCCAAAAAGAAAAATCCTTCATCGGGATGAAGAGGAACAAACAGAAAAGGAATAATTAAAACAAGGAAATAAGAATAAGAAAGAAATAAAAAGTACACCAAAGGAAACAAGAAGGAAAGGGAAAATACAAGCAGCATCAAGAGAAGCCAAGAACTCAGCCATCAACACGAAAAACACCTGGTAAGCCCTGTTCTTTCTTCTCCTTTTTTGAAGAGGCTTCAAAAAATTGAACTGCTTTGCTAGATAAATTTAAAAAAGTCTTTAGAAAAAGTTACCTTAAAGTTTAAACTAAACCAAATACCACTTGGGCCCACTACACTCAAAAGGCCAAAGTTGAAGAACCTGTTCCCAAGCAACAGGGGGCTGATTGTATTCAAAACGCCCAAGCCAGGCCGTCTGTTTGCTCTTCTCACCTGGGCCCATTGTATTTAAAAGAAGCAAGATGAGTACAGAGCAGAACACAGCCCCACTGGACCAGCCCTGCCCCCTCAGCACAGTACTCCAGTACCCTGAGGACGTGAAAACCGTTAAGACCAGGAAACAGTACAAAGACTCCTCGATGAAGGAAAACCCAGAGACCCTCATCAGTGACTACTGCCAGGCAGGAGAAAAACACATAAAAACCAACCTGCTCTTTTTTACTGAGTATCAGAATGCCTGGCACACAGCTGTGTGTAAGAATTATACAAACACCACCAGAAGGGGCATCAGCAAAGGTAGGCAAATCTCCATAGGGGGCGACAGCGAGGTAGAAGACACTGTCCTGACCGTCAACACTTACCACAATGGTACAGTGATGATACAGGGCAGTGAGGCCGCTCTGGAGCATTTCGAGGAAAAGTTCACAGACCTTAAAACATAGGCTGACCTGGAGAAACCTCCCCCAGAAACAGGAGAGAGAGACCCAGCAGCCTGATGCCCGCCACACCGGAGAGTTCAGCTCTACCTGACTCTGAGCCCACAGAACAGCCCAACAAGAGTGTAGCCCTCGACAACACTGAAACACACCACCAGGACACACACAGCCCACACCAACCCCCCTGTGACCACAGCACAGTGCGCCTCCTGAGAGAGAAACTCTCTGCTCTGGAGCTGGACTTCACTGAGTTCAAGGAGCTGATGGTGGGGAGACTCACAGAGGGGCAGACAGCACAACAGCTAAGAGACGAGGTTAACAAACACAGGAACGAATGTAAAACCTCCAGGAATGCAAAAGCTCAGGGCACAGATGGGCTGCTGCAGGACAACAGTAAGCTGCATTTGGAATTAGCAGAGCTGAGAGAGGAGCTGCAGCTCGCGGAGAGGACAAGCAAGACTCTCAAAGACCAGCTGAGGAAACTCACTACTTCCCACTGCAGCCCGGACTGCAACAGAACAGCCCTGAGACCCAGAACACACAACACACAACACCCACCCCCAACCCGCAAAGACACACCCACCTCCACACAACCTGACACCCCTACAACCCCCACCACCAACTCTCACTTACCCAGTACCCCCACCATAGCAAACTCCACACCCACTGCACCCCCTGGCACCCCAAATCCCCTCACAACTCCACTGCCCAAAAGCACATCCACCTTGCCGAACACTCAGGGTGACCCACACACACACCAGGCCCCACCCAACACTTCCACCTCACACACTGCATCCCCCCACGCAGCCCCCCGCCCGGCAGCACAGCGCCCCTCCAGCAGACTGGACACCAGAGGCAGACGCATGGAAGTAACCCTTCTCATCGACTCCAACGGGAGGTACATCGATGAGCACAGGCTTTTCCCGGGATTAAAAACAGCAAAGCTCTGGTGTCCGATGACAGAGAAGGCCCTGCAGCTGCTGTCCAGGTCGGTACTGGGAGCCCCTCAGCACATCATCATCCACACCGGCACCAACGACCTGAGGACCCAGAGGGAGCAGGTGGCCCAGTCCATCAGGAGAGTGACAGAGAGGGCCATACAGGAGTTTCCTCACGCCCAAATTGTCATCTCCACCCTGCTGCCGAGACAGGACGAGCAGCACCACACCATCCAGAGAATCAACGCTGAGATCTCACGGTGCTGCGCCCTGCTCCCAAACGTCTACCTGGCCCACCACCCCACCCTTGGACCACAGCATCTACACGACCATAAACACCTCAAAAAACAGACCATTGGACTCTTCACAAAAACTCTGAAAGACACCACACTGGGCAGACACCCAAACAGCACCCCAGAGAGAAACAGATGGACTACCAGAAGAACACCCCAGCACCCACACCCCCAACCCAGACCAGCTAAACCCACAAAGAACAGAACCAGAACCACCCTACAGCCCTTCAACCCAGATCAACAACTGAACAGGACCAGAACCAGCGCCCCACCCCATGCCCCTCACCCAGACCTGCAGCTGAACTGGACCAGAACCACAACCCCTCTCCACCCAGCACAACAGCAGAGCCGGACCGAGCCCCTCCTGCACAGCTATGCCGCAGCCCTGGCCAGACCAGCAGTCCCGAGTGGTTTGGAGCTGGGAGAAATCCGGCAGCTCCTGAACCTCATCTGCACCCGGCTTATGAGCTGAACTTCCATCACCCACAGCGACAGACAAAAACCCAGCACAATACTTGTTTCTGTTGATGATGTAAATGTCCGACACTAATTTGATACAGTTCCAGAAAAACAATAACAAATTGCAAAGATAACTCAAACAATAACAATGAAATCTCTAACAAGTATGTGGAACATTCAGGGTCTGGGCTCGTCAGCGTTTGGGCTGAAGAGCACTGATCCTGAATTTATCAAGGATGTAAAGGAGACAGACATCATGATCCTACAGGAGACATGGTGTTGGGGAGACTTGGCTACCCACTGTCCCCCAGGCTACAAGGAGATCATGGTGCCCTCTGTAAAAAAAAAACAAATCACCCGGGGCAGAGACTCTGGGGGGATCATTGTGTGGTACAGAGCGGAGCTCAGTCACTCCATACAATTAGTAAAGAAAGAAGAGTCACGAGTTTGGCTTAAAATCAAAAGAAATACCATCTGTACAGAAAATGAGGTCTTCCTGTGTGCTGTCTACATCCCGCCCTCAGAATCCCGCTACTACAGTGAGGGAATTCTCCCCAGTCTCCACACGGAGATCGGTCACTTCCAGGGCCAGGGAAACAGTCTGCTCTGTGGTGACCTCAATGCACGAACAGGCACACTGGCAGACTACACCAGCACACAGGGAAACACTCACATATTCGGACAATCCCCTCTGTACCACACACCGGTCACCTCACACAGGTGCAGCCATGACACCACGGTCAACAGCACCGGGCGCGAGCTACTCCAGCTCTGTCAAGGGCTGGGCCTGTACATCGTCAATGACAGGACTAGAGGGGACTCTCTAGGCAGGTTCACCTACAGCTCAGCTCTGGGCAGCAGTGTGGTGAACTACGCCATCACTGACCTGGACCCCTCCTGTATCAGTGCCTTCACTGTCAGGCCACAAACTCCCCTCTCTGACCACAGCCAGATCACACTCTACATGAAGAGAGCACACCAGCACAGAGACACACTGACACAGCCCAGCCAGCTATATGACCTCAACCAGGCATTCAGATGGGACACAGACAGCCTAGACAGATACCAAACTGTACTGGGCGATGACGAAATTCAGACACTGATGGACACATTCCTAAACACTCCATATCAAACCAACAAATTAGGCATAAACTTGGCCACACAAAAACTAAATCACCTATTCCAAAAACTAGCATCAAAATCAAAGCTAAAAACAACTAAATAAAAAAACTACCAAAAAACAAAAGCAAAAGAAAAGTGGTTTGATACGGAGTGCAAAAACATCAGAAATGCACTACGAAAAGTCTCAAATGAAAAACACAGACAACCACACAACACAGATCTGCGCCTCAGGTGTTGTGACATGGTAAAACTTTACAAACACACGCTGAAAAAGAAAAGAAACACATACATAAACAAACAACTTGCAGAAATTGAGGAGTCACTAAATCAGAACTGTTTCTGGGAGAAGTGGAACAACTTAAACAAATCAAAACCAGAAGAATTGACCATCCAAAATGGAACAATCTGGCAAACATACTTTGAAAATCTCTATGAAAAGCTCCCAAATACAAATCAATCAGACCAAAACACCATTTATGAAAAACTCAAAATTTTGGATTGGCTATCAAAGACAACCAAAACCCCTTAGACTCCCCAATCACTGAGCAGGAGCTACTGGACAAACTCCAGGCCCTCAGACCACGCAAAGCCTGTGGCCATGAGTCATAAATGAGATGCTGAGACACAGCAGCGCAAAGTTGCAACAAGCCCTGCTCAAACTCCTCAATCTCATCATGACAGCTGGATGTTTCCCCGAGGCCTGGAACCAAGGACTGATCACGCCCATCTATAAGAGTGGAGATAAACTCGATCCCAACAACTACAGGGGCATCTGTGTGAACAGTAACCTGGGGAAGGTATTCTGCAGTATCCTAAATACACGAATACTGGCCTTCCTTACCGAACACAATGTCCTGAGTAAAAGTCAGATTGGCTTCTTGCCAGATCACCGCACATCTGATCACATTTACACCCTACACACACTGATAGACAAACACGTCCACCAAAAACACAAAGGAAACATTTTTGCCTGCTTTGTCGATTTCAAAAAAGCATTTGACTCGATTTGGCATGAGAGATTGTTTTACAAACTACTCCAAAGTGGCATAGGGGGCAAAGTGTACGACATAATTAAATCAATGTATTCAGAGAGCAAATGTGCAGTGAAAATTGGAAACAAAAGGACTAAATTCTTCACCCAAGGCCGTGGGGTGAGACAGGGCTGCAGCCTGAGCCCAACACTGTTCAATATCTATATCAACGAATTAGCAGGAATGTTGGAGCAGTCTGCAGCTCCTGGTCTCACACTACACGACACAGAAATCAAGTTCCTGCTCTACGCAGATGACCTGGTCCTGCTGTTGCCCACAGAACAGGGGCTGCAGCAGAACCTGGCACTGCTGGAGCAGTACTGTCAGACCTGGGCACTGACAGTCAATCTGGACAAGACCAGAGTTATGGTTTTCCAGAAGAAAGCCAGACCTCAGGGAAACAGGTACAAATTCACACTGAACAACAACACATTGGAGCACACATCCAGCTACACATATCTCAGTCTCACCATCAGCTCTTCCAGGAGTTTTGACCTGGCAGTGAAGGCATTGAGGGAGAAAGAACTCAGGGCTTTCTACACAATAAGAAGGAGGCTCTTCAACACCAACCCACCAACAAGAATCTGGCTCCAAATATTTGAAAGTGTAATCCAACCCATTGGCAGTGAAGTATGGGATCCCCTCACAGACCAGGATTACACCCAAAGGGACAAACACCCCATAGAAACTCTGCACATGGAGATCTGTAGAAAAACTCCTAAAAACGGGTGCAGGGCCGAATTAGGCCAGTACCCACTATTGATAAACATACAGAAAAGAATATTAAAGTATTGAGCCAAGAGCTGAGCCCAAAACAGAGCCCCCTGAGCCAGCTGGTCCTGAGGCTCACTGACCTGAGCCACACCGACACTAACCAGCCTCAGGACAGCACTGCTAGAGCACCACAACCCAGACTCAACCACATCACAGCACAGATCAAACAGCAATATCTCACACACTGGGACACACACACACAAACACAACATAAACTGGAATGTTACAGAACCCTAAACAGACAATACACACTAGCTGAATATTTGACCAAAATAAAAAATAACAAACAGAAACAGACCCTGACGAAGTACAGGCTCAGTGACCACAGCCTGGCCATAGAAACTAGGCGACACAGGCAGACCTGGCTGCCCAGAGAGGACAGGCTGTGCTCCCACTGCCAGCGGGGAGAAATAGAGACAGAGGTGCACTTCCTACTGCACTGTGACAGATACTCTGGGATTAGAGAAACATTCTTCCCGAAATTCAGAAATCTAATCCCACACCTGCCAGAGTCACAACGGGTCCCAATCCTACTGGGAGAGGGAGGAGGGAACTCAGTTGATCTGGCAGCCCAGTATGTGATCTCCTGTCACAGCCTGAGAAACAGTGTGTCTGTCTCCCAATAATGCTCCAGCCGCCTACAGTATACAGATGCAGCCATTCAAAATGCGCGGTAAAAACCCGCGGTACGGTAACCTACCCACAAGCCACCGCGGGGCACCGGAGCATACCGCAGGGCAAGTGATTGGCTGGCCAAAATGACCGACAGGGGCACTCGTGGTGCATTGGTTGGTAGTGCAAAGATTTAATCATTTAATGTCTTTACTGTGCACATTTTAATCCGCTTAGTTTTGAATATTTATATGGATTTTACCACTAAAGGGAAATTTTAGTAGCTGAGCATAAAAAGAAGAGGAGCATAACGCATCTGAAGGTCATAAACGATATTAATTTAAAACATTACTGTATGTATGTAAACTGTACTGTGTATGGCTGGTCTTGGTAGTTTAAAGAAAAAATACACACCAGTCTTCCATTTCTCCCTAAACATTTTAAGCATGAAAGTTTTATGAAACGGTACCCAAATATGCGATTGCTGTATAGAATGAATTTTAATTAAAAAAAAATATTTAACACGAACATTAAGCTGTTTACATGTTCCGCCTGAGAACAGTCACCCGTTGCTACCCAACGCAGAATGGTGATTGGCTGACACCATCTGACACCCCTCTGATTGGAGAAAAAAGACGTGCTGGTTTGCTATACCAGGAAGAGGATTTCTTTCAATTCTAAACGTGTATTTTAAAAGTTTAAGAAGTAAAAACCTTACAGCGTACACAGATTTCTAAACTGATCAGGATCGTTATCTTTGTCTAATGCATAATAATGTTCACCGCTCTGTCCAGCAAATTAATAATAAACTTTATTTTATATAGCTTTTTAAACGAATAAGTAATTAGATTGCTCATAAACCTAATCATAAACTTTCTTTTTATTTAGGCTCAGATTTCAACTATAGATCGTATTATTAATAACCATAATAACAACCAACCAACAAAAACAACCATATAAACATAATACCAACCAAAAACATAGATAACAACCACAATACAAAATCAAATAATCAAACCATTTTACACTCGCAAAGTCCTCCAATTATCCAATTATCCCGCCCCTTATGCAAAACCAAACCTTCCTCCCATCCCAGTTTATCCTGTTTATCATAAACAAAATCCACCTCAATTTTCAACATAAAGCATTACAAAAAATCAATACCTCAACACTCCATACTCAACAACGATAATTCACAAACAGCCAGAACATGTAACTACACATTCCCAAACATACCTAATTTCCATAGCCCCGCCCCTTATGCAATATCAACATCCCTCCCCTGTTCTCTCTCTCCCCTGGCGGTTGTAATTGTTTTTATTTTCAAATAAATTTTAGCAAAGTCATGTATTTTAAAAATCTTAAGATTTTTCTATTTATGTCTTTATTTAGTGGTTTCATTAGTGACAAAGGCTAAACTTTCTTGGAAAAATGTATTTTATGTAAACCATGTTTGCTATTAATTCATTCAGGGCTAAAATATGTTCATTGTCTTCTAATGAAAGAAGGGTTCCTTTCGCCGTAGTCGGGAGCCTAGCCTTTAACTAGTAAGTACTGTATTTACTGGGTTTTTGAGGGGGGGGGGGGGGGGGTGTCTTTCGCTGGAAATCTCGCCTCCTACTTTGAAAATACCCGTGAAACCGGTTCAATTCGTCACAGCCAGCACTCCTGCAGAGAGTTGGGTTGTACTTGCAGTGCATACAGTACACGCGTTATGCTCTTCGTTAATGTCTGTGAAGTTTTATTTAATCTCTGAGCCATACTGATTCTTCTGGAAGCCAGTTTCCGCCAGGGAGTAAAAAAAAAAACACACTATGGTATTCTCTCCAATGCAGTGCAGTTAAAAACATACCTCTGATGCTGCTCCTAAATGAATATCGTTTATGACCATCAGAAGCTTTATGCTCCTTTTCTTTTTTCCAGTGGATTGAACAGGGAGAGGGATTTCATGATGTACTTTTCACTGATAAAACAACAGTGGCTCTGGAACAGTTTTCAACCAAGTCGTTTTATAAAAAGGGGAGATATGTACACGTTACTGAAGCTAAAAGTTTAGCCTTTGTAACTAATGTAAACACTAAATAAAGACATATAGAAATCCCATTTTTAGGATCAGAGTCTTACATGTGGTTATTTAGAAAACGTTTGTACGTGCTCCTTCTTACCATGTTACTGTTTACCGTTCCTGACCATATTAAGTTTAAGTGCCTGTGGGCACTTTTCCTGTCCGTGGGGGGTGGACCGTCTTTCATTAGAAGGTTAGTCTGTTCTACTCTGAGAACGTAGAGGCGGTGGGAAGTGCCCGCGGTCATTTAATTAGTATTAAAATCTTAGTTATCTTTCTAGTTCACAGGTTTGCATGCATAATTTAATTTTGAAAGCCACTGAGACATCAGGTACTACTGTTGTATTTATGAAAAAGAAACAAAACAAAAAACATACTAACAACTGTGCCATCCTACTCCTTAGTTAATACATTTTATTCATAAACAGTTAACATTGTTAGCAAAATATTTTGAATTATATTTAACCCTATTTTTTCTTTAGTTTTGTATTTAACTTATTATATGATAGTCAGACTTAATGTATATTAATGTATATTTGAACAATGAAAATATATTTTTACAAGATTTTACATTAAGCACTTAAAATTAATATGGTTAATAATAGTAAACTGTAACATGCTGTTACAAGATCGGTTAACTGCGAAGAAAATCCTTTCAGAGAAAATGTTTCAGGTGTGAAGAACAAACCTGTTCCCACACACCCTGCCCCCACTACCATTAGAATATACACAAACATTTTAGTGTTTCATTCTGAGCAGAAGACCCTCACACCTGAAGAGTGCTGGCTGTGACAAATTAAACCGGTTTTACAGGTTTCAATCACAGATTGGGACTCAGTAAAGTAACACACAGCGCCACTGGATTTGATAATACTGTACCTAACCAAAATCCGCAATATGGAAACAGAACCTAATTGTTGATAGATGATGTACTCGTAACATTTTTTCAAGACGAACTACAACATTTAAAAAATGACTTGTATGTACTTGATATCTCTAATCAATCCACGGGTTCCAGCACAAAACGAAAGTAAAACGCATACCGTTTCGCGCTTCTTATTAGTTGCTCAAAAGTAATTTGACCGTATGAAATGCATAATATAAACCTAGAAACATATACGTGAGCAGTACTTAAGCACTGTAGTATCGGTGTTAAGACATACCTCTCAAATACTGTAAATCAAGTTAAAAATATCTCAAGACCGATTCTGGTCGTAATGAAACCACGTTTCGTGTATGTTTTCTTTTTCATCTTGAAATAACTCATTTCTAAATACCTTTTTCACTGTTAACATCTTGTAGCAACTTTGCGACAAAATATACACTCTGACAGTTCATCCTGCTACCAACATTAAATAAAACAAATCTTAAGATTTCTATATTTATGTCTTTATTTAGTGGTTTCATTCGAAGCTTACAATGTTTAGGGAGAAATGGAATACTGGTGTGTGTTTTTTTCTTTAAAGTACCGAGACCAGCCATATACTGTATGTTTATGTTAAGATTTCCCTTCAGTGGTAAAATTAGATATGAATATTCAATACTTAAACGGGCACAGTTAAGACATTAAATATACATATACATATTGTATACAGTACAGTTTGCATACGGTAATATGTTTATGTTATGCGATTAAAAAATAAATAAATAAAACTGAAAGGTCCAGCACTAGCTGGATTCGAACAAACAACCTGCCAGTTGGTAGTCACACACATAGACCAGTAGGCTACAAGACAGCTCGCATAAGCAGGCAGGCGAAACAGCCCTGCCGCAGTACACGGATATAATCATACCGTTATTAAATTCTTGAGATAGGCGATTCCATATTATATTCCCTTTTAATCAAATTCTAAAAGTATGCTTGTTGACTCCGGTATCACGTTAGTTAAAGACTTCAAAGCTTACAATGTTTAGGGAGAAATGGAATACTGGTGTGTATTTTTTTCTTTTCATGATAGGTGTCGCATTTTAAATCATTTTCGTAGTTAGAAATTATGAAACGCCCTGTTAAAAGCAAGGAAGTTTTTATGCCCGTTGAAGTAAAACAAAATGCCTGACAAAGTATGGCTTGGACAGATTCCAAGTGCTTGTACAAATGTGCTAAAGAAATTATACTTTGAGTATACAGCTTGTCCAAAGTCATCCATTATTAATACTATTAGTAATATCTTCAGTAAAGGCTTTGATGCATAAATATTTCTGATAAAGGTAGGTTGTGTACTTTTGTCCAACTGAGCAATCTTGCTTTCATAAAATATACCAACATTTGAATGACTGATGATTAACATGCTGTAATACACAGTTCAAAATTAAAGGCTCGAATGCTGTACATGAGAGGTTAAGCTCCCCCTGGCGGTTTTACAAGGCGACACCGGATAGCTAGTCACGTGACACACGTGATACCGCGTGATACCCCGGTGGGCGTGTCGCGGTATGCCGTGAAATACCTCACCCATTTTGAATGGCTGCATCTGTATCTCAATATTTTATAATATGTCTTTGTTGTAAATGTGTGTAATATGTCTGTAGATTTTATTTTACTTCTATTTTTTGTTTTGTTCCATGTTAATTTTATTATTTGTATTTGCTTTGGCAACACTGATTGTACCCATCGGTCATGCTAATAAAGCACCTTGAATTGAATTGAATTGAGAGAGACAGAGAGAGAGACACCAAGTGGTGCGGAACCAGGGAACTATTTTTTACAAGTCCTTGGAGGAAGAATATCATCAATATTAATAATAATAATAAACTTTAATTTATATAGCGCCTTTTAAGGTGGCTTTTAAAAAAAAAACACTTTTTTTAAATACATTTGCACATAGAGCAGTGTTTACTTGAACATGGAGATGCCACACTGAATAATTCCTGCACACAACCATTGCAGCGGAATTTGCATTGTTTGGCAGGGCTATGATTCATACAAGTGGTGGTGGATTTGGAGACAAAATGTATTTACATTGGGTTGCTGTTAGTGGAGCACTAATAAGCCCAAAGCTCTACTTATTATTTTACAAGAGAATGCACCTGACAAGCTGGACAGTATGCTTCTCAATGGCGTTACAGGATAATAACAACAACAATTTACAAGTTCTGTGAGGAAAAATATTATCAATATTAATAATAATAAACTTTATTTTATATAGCGCCTTTAAAGGTGGCTCCTCAAAGCGCTTTACAGGATAACAACCGATGAAACAACAGTGGCTGGTGATTGAAAATACCTGTGAAACTGGTTTGTTTACAATGTACTGTAGACACAGAGTGTTACACCGACGCATTAGCATGTTAAAGCGATTCCATTGAGGCATGATAATTGTTTTGTTCCTTGATATCTGATCTGCAAGGCCATTTGGCTGCAGCGAATGTGAATTCTGTCTGAAAAAATAAAAGTATTTTAATCAAGATTCCCTTATAAACATGAAACGTGAAACAAAACAAAAACTAACAATAAGATACAATCTACAGACATTCACAACATAAACATATCTTAAAACATTTACATATATTGTTAAATTATTACTTTAAATATATACTTTAATTACTGAAAAAGCCAGTTAATAAAATCGTTGCAATTTTGTTCTTGTTTGGAGGTGGGGATATTCTGACAACAATTGATTTAAAGACAATCTGTCAAAGTGCAATGAAATACAATATTACGGGGGTACCTTTAAAGCGGAGACGACGAAAATAAAGTTTATTATTAATTTGCTGGACAGAGATGCGAACATTTTTATGCAGAAGACAAAGATAACGATTTACGTTGCATTGCCAGATTGTGAATCAATAAAAAGATTAAATTAAACACGGGTTTGCGATTTAAATGGAAATGGGGGTGATGGGAACTCTTAATCTAAATAAAAATAAAATAAATAAAACAGGTTTCGATAGTTAATAACCATTTTTTATGTGCGAAAAACGGGTGATTTTTCTTCCTCCTGATCAGTTTAGAAATCTGTGTATGCTGTAATGTTTTTACGTCCTAATTAAACTTTTAAAATACACGTTTCGAATAGAAGCAGCATATGCTCATGTCTTCCTGCTATGTAGAACAGATCAGTAAGTTTTTTTTTCTCCAATCAGAGGGGTGTCAGATGGAGTCAGCCAATCACCATTCTGAAGCCGTACTGTAATCTCTGGTATAGGGACACCCCAGGATTCTGTCGCATTTTCATTTTAGGAAATTATTAAACGCTTGGTTAAAAGCAAGGGGGATTGTCCATTATAGAGGACATAAAATCAAGAGTTTGCTGCAACGTTATTGGAAACCCAATTTTAACAACATATCGCCGGCATTATATTCTAGAAGACACAGACCGGCGCCAGTGGGAGCATGCCCGGAGCGCAAAAGAAAATGCCTGATGAACTAGGGATTGGACAGTTTCCAAGTGCATGTACAATCGATGGAAATGTTCAAATAAATGTGCAAAAGAAAAAAAAAATTATTCCTTTATCATATTGGCTAGCTAATGTCCTCTCTTTGCTAGTTACCTGTGGCTTTGTTTCTGCGTTGCGTAGCAACGACTGACTATATTCTCAGGCAGAGGAATGTAAACAGCTTAATTTTCGTGTTAAATAATTTTTTTAAATTAAAATTCAATCGCATATTTTGGGACCGTTTCATAAAACTTTCATGCTTAAAATGTTTAGGGAGAAATGGAAGACAGGTGTGTATTGTTTCTTTTAACTACCAAGACCAGCCATACACAGTACAGTTTACGTACATACAGTAATGTTTATGTTCCTAAATTAATATCGTTTATGACCTTCAGATGCGTTATGCTCCTCTTCTTTTTATGCTCAGCTACTAAAATTTTAAAACTTGGTAGTTTTAGTTTATGTCCACTATAACAGACAATCTCCTTTGCTTTTAACTGAGCGTCTAACCCCTCTGATTGGAGAAAAAATACGTGCTGGTTTGCTATACATACTGTACCAGGAAGATGATTTATTTCTATTTGAAACGTGTATTTTAAAAGTTTAAGAAGTAAAAACCTTACAGCGTACACAGATTTCTAAACTGATCAGGATCGTTATCTTTATCTTATCCATAATAATGTTCACCGCTCTGTCCAGCAAATTAATAATAAACTTTATTTTATATAGCGTTTTAAACGAATAAGTAATTAGATTGCTCATAAACCTAATCACTTTTTCTACATAAACACAGAGTAATTGCTCTCTGAAAATGCCTTTTCTTTTTATTTAGGTTCAGGTTTCAACTATAGATCGTATTATTATAAACTTTCTTGGAAAAATGTATTTTATGTAAACCATGTTTGCTATTAATTCATTTAGGGCTAGAATATGTTTATTGTCTTCCAATGAAAAAAGGGTTCCTTTCGCCGTAGTCGAGTTGACATTAGAAGCTTGCCACGCCCGGACTGTTACACCAACGCATTAGCATGTTAAAACGATTTCATTGAGGAGCCTAGCTTTCTTAACTATAAGTACTGTACTTCCTTGGTTTTGGAGGGGGGAAGGTGTCTTTCGCTGGAAATCTCGCCCCCTTCTACTTTGAAAATACCTGTGAAACCGGTTTAATTCATCACAGCCAGCACTCCTGCAGAGAGGGGGGTTGTACTCGTTAATGTCTTAGCCGGAACACATCATTAAATCTCATTTTGTATTTCTATAAAAAAATCGTTTGCCCAGCCACTATTGCTGTTATTGTTTTTATCCTGTAAAGCGCTTTAAGGAGCACAGCTTTCTCACCACTTAGATTACTTTTTGATACCATCCTTACACAAAGCAGAAACTTCTTGTATTTTCCGATGACAGACAAGTGGAAAGCTTACAGATTTTAATCGTCTTTTTTCTGAACCACGGAAAATCTGATCATGTTTCTCTATAACAATAATAACAAACTTTATTTTACATATCACCTTTAAAAGTGGCATCTCAAAGCAAAACAGTAGATGTAAACCACAGATTGGGAAGTAAATACCCAGACAAACGCAAATGCGTTTTTAATAAAATGCTTTTTATTCATTCAGCAGAGAGAGAGCGTAAAACCTGGGCGTAACAGCTGTTCCTTTTTCTGATCACTCGCTCTCTGGATAAACGTCTCACCTGTCCTGTTCTTTCTTTTTCCTAATTTGCTGATCATGCCTTCTGCGATCCACTCCTGCCCTCACACCTAAAGAAGACTATTTTAAATTTCTTTGCGCGGTCCATCGTGCAATTAACCCTTATATGTGCTGTCCTTAAGGTGATAGAGAAAAAAGAGCTGACTGACAAGATTTAAAATGTGGCTGTCAATGTTGGATTAAAAAAAAACACATTGCCCGACGTTTGTTGCATTGCTTGAAAAATAACTTAATTTCGAGAGACTGGATAAGTAATTCAAGTGTTTTTTTTTTAACTTCCTGAAAAACAACTAATAATTGTGCAAATGTGCAAACGTTTTATGATATGACGTTTTATGTCGCTGTTGTGAATGTCTGTGGACATGTGCTGGCTGGACAGGAGGCTCTACTGTACACAGAGAGGGGCAGGAGGGGGGGACAAGCCGATACATACTCTTAGAGTTTGATTAATAGGGAATATAATATAAAAATATAGTACTAAAAATAAGATACACTCTACAGACATTCACAACAGCGACTGTCAGAAGATAGGACACAGCGGCTCAGACACCCACTGAATGGAAAGGGGCACTTTAATGTTCTGTATGGCTAATACTAAAGCCAATACTTTAATATTCTTTTCTGTATGTTTAACAATAGTGGGTACTGGCCTAATTCGGCCCTGCTCCCGTTAATGTGTTAATGTGTTGTTGTTAAGTGTGAATTTGTACCTGTTTCCCTGAGGTCTGGCTTTTTTTCTGGAAAACCATAACTCTGGTCTTGTCCAGATTGACTGTCAGCGCCCAGGTCTGATAGTGCTGCTCCAGCAGTGACAGGTTCTGCCGCAGCCTCTGTTCTGTGGGCGACAGCAGGACCAGGTCGTCTGCAAAGAGCAGGAACTCGATTTCTGTAATTAATGCAGATCAGTAAATCAAGGGACAAAACAATTGTTGCGCCCGGCACTTCAATGGGCTTTGACGTGCTAATGCTTTGGTTTAACAGTCCGTGTGTGGCAAGCCTCTAATGTCTCCCGACTTCGGCAAAAGGAACCTGCCTTTCATTGGACGGGAAAGCAAGAGCCGACTGCTATGCCGCCCTCGTGTTTCGAAATCTTGTAACTTTTGAAATTTACTGGGGGTGGACCACGTCTGTAAGTTTAGATGGGTCCAGAGGCAAAAGTGCCTTGCCTTGCAATCTCCGGGAAACCATTAGTAGCATGGTGAATCGGAGATTCTCAACCCTTACTTCGTGCAACTGGAAAATAATTTGTGATCGGATCAACGGAATGCTTCGTAGAAGGAGGCGCTCTTTTCCTCTGGTCTAACAGTCTGTCCACAAACAAAACATTCCTGTTAGACAAGAGGAATGTAAAAAAACAATTACTTTTTGTCAATGAAAACCGGTGTGTGTGTCTCTCTCTGCTGGATGTCCCTCTCACTCTCTGCTGAATGAATAAAAGCATTTAATTAAAAACGAGTTTGCATTTGTCTGGTATTTACTTTGGTCCTTTTAACTGTATTTTCATGTACTGTATTGCTTTGAGATGCCACTTTTAGAGGTGATATGTAAAATAATGTTTTTTATTATTTTTATAGAGAAACATGATCAGATTTTCCCCGGTTCAGAAAAAAAGATCTAATGTATACTAGTTTGTCACTCTTTAGCCTCTTTGCTAAATGGCTTTTGAATAGAGTCACATGAAGAGAGAGGTGAAACAGCCCTACATAGCCCTGTCGCAGTACACAAATATAATTATATCTTATTAATTTCTTTAGATACGCGATTCTTTTAATACAGTCTTTGCTGTGCTCTTGGGGATCCTTGTGATATTTCGAGCTCTGGTTGAATGATAAGTGTCGCAGTTAAAATAATTTTTGTAGTTAGAAATGATTAAATGCTCTGTTAAAAGCAAGGGAGTTTTTATGTCCGTTGAAGTAAAAGAAAATGCCTGACAAAGTAGGGCTTGGACAGATTCCAAGTGCTTGTACAAATGTGCTAAAGAAATTATACTTTGAGTATACAGCTTGTCCAAAGTTATTCATTATTAATACTATTAGTAATATCTTCGGTAAAGGCTTTGATGCATAAATATTTCTGATAAAGGTAGGTTGTGTACATTTTGTCCAACTGAGCAATCTTGTTTTCATAAAATATACCAACATTTTAATGACTGATGATTAACATGCTGTAATACACAGTTTAAATTTAAAAGCTCAAATGCTGTACATGAGAGGTTAAGCTTTATTGGCTCCTCCTGGCGGTTTTACAAAGTGATGCCGGATACTTTCCAGCATGATGTCAAATGACACGATTAACCCCATGATACTGCGTGAACCGCGACACGCCCACCTGGGTATACCGCGAAATACCCCACCCATTTTGAATGGCTGCATCTGTAACATCATGACAAAGTGGGAATTCAAGTTATAGAACAGGTTTCAATTTTTAAACTAAAAATTGGTTTAAATGACAAATAATACTACCAATACAAGTTTGTCAATACAGTGTTTTCTGGATTAAAATACATTTTCTTAATATTCATGAAACATTTTCCTACATTATTTAGGACATCTTTTGCAAAATGTTTTCCATGTATGTAACAAGTTCTAATAAGTTTTAATTTGCCTAGAACAAATATTTATTTGGTGCATACTATATGGAAATATAGGAATGAGAATCCTGGTATGTTTATTTCAGCAATATGTCAAGAAATGATATGATAATATGATTATATGATAGCTAGTGTTATATGAAAAGAAAATCATTTTTTCATTTAATGATTGCTAGTATTGGAAACCTGCTATTCTCATGTAAAATGTGTCTACTGTCGTATATTAATTCAAATCAAAAAAGGTTTATCTATGTGTTACAATGTAAAGAAAAGTGTATTACAAAGTACCACACCTAGTGAAGCTGAATAATACTTCATTGATTCATTTTTTTATATTGATTTTGTAAATTCAGTAACTTACTAGTTTTGTACCAAGATAGTTCTGAGTTGTCGTGGGTGAGACAGGTGTTGAGCCTATAAAACTTAGAACTGATGTCAGGGAAAATATTTTAATGTTAATAATTATAGTATAGTAATAATACATACCTGTTTAATTACCACAGAAATTACCTGGGCATATCTCTTAAACATACTACCACTTTCAATCACACAGGTTTTGAGTAAAAGTGAAGAAATGTGGAAAAAATAAAATAGAGGTGGCATTTGTTTCTTGACAGGCTAGAGTGAAGAATAATAAATCATCATTTTGTTTCTCAATTGAAAATCAATTGTCTGGAAAGTCGGGAGTGATGGCCTGCTTTACAATATGTAAGTAGATATTGTAGCGCTTCGGGGTTCAGGCGGGCACTCTTGCCGTTGCCGCTTACGGTCGGCCCCGCACCGTCGGCGTCACTCAACAGGGACCCAGCCTGGTGAGCTAAAGAGAGATCTCTCCCCAGCCTAGGAGCTGTGGTCCTGCTATTACAGGGAAGGGCGGTGACGTCACCACTCTGGTAAGCCGGCTCTTACACAGTGCCTGTCGGCGGTATGCGTTACAATATGTTTCATTTACTTTAAAAACAACTGTAATTCTACTGTTTTAAAGACACTTAAAACAGATTTTTGTTGAAGAACATAGTAACATGATTGTGTTGTTTATTTTAAAGACAATGTTTAAACAAATTCATTGTGGAAAGCTTGATGATGGTAGCATTACTATTACGTTTTGTTTCTAGCATTGCCTGTACTGTAAGAGATCTTTTCATAAGTGCACATTTGAAGGAGAAGATATGTTAGTACTCAAATTCCAAACAGGTGGTCAACTGGTATGATCTGGCTTAGAGCATATTGAACATCTTTGTCTAAGTACATACATTGGGTAAGCTCTGTCAGAATTTCCAAGAGATTTAATCATGATGAGATCAAAGCAGGTAATGCTAGTGCTGTTGGAACAAGTGAATAGTGTGAAGAATACATAAATTAAGCATATTTTTTTAAAATTAATCTCTGATGACTTTGCGTAATTTTGAATTTCAGAAAGTCAGGTGTTACGTAATTCAGGGAGTGCCCATATTGATCACCTAATAGTATATGTGTAAGGATATCCTAATGATGAGATATGGATCCTGTGCAGCCGCAAGAGTAGGCAGTAGACATGGCAACAAACAATCTGAATCGAGAGGCGAGATCGTGGTCAATGGGAGTAAGGTAAATTGAAATCCAAGACAAACACAGGTGGCAAACAATCCGAGTTGAGAGGCGAGGTCCGAAGTCAAAAGGCAAAAGGAGTAGGCCAAAATCCAAAGTGACACAAGTTTTAGTAATCGCCAGGTAGAGCTCTCAGGGAGTAAACTCAGTACCGAGCAGCGGGAAGCGGGTTAGGATGGTTTAAATAGTACTGCTTGTTATTATTAATCCACTGCTGGTACTGGTTAGTTCTTTTGCATGATCTCTACTGGCTGGTGGTTGTGACAGTATGTTGATTTTAGTAATGGTATTATCAATTTGCTAAAAGTCAGTTACAACCACCGTCCTGCAGCATCACTCTGCCTGCAGCTGCCCTGCAAAACCTTAACATTCCCACAAAGGCTTATGGTTTCCCAGAGGATACTATTTTAACTGGACCTTCTTTCAGCCCGTCCTTAATTATCACTTATTAGCACTTGAATTTTTCTACTATCCTTTTCCCCTACATAGTTTCACCTCTGCTGCTCCACTTTCTTTATTACAGTTCACTCACGGTACTGCCAACAGACCCTTCCACCCCACCCTCTTTTGAGCTGACTTTTCAGCTGCTTTTCTCTGAACCTCTTCCCTGCCTCTACCCAGCTATCTTTCTGATCAGTGTTATTCATCTTTATTCCAAGGGCTCATCTCAGACTGCACTCACTCTTCCACCAAAGCAGCCTTCACTTTAACAATTCCACTCCTATCCGCAACCCTGGTCTTCTCTCCAGCTGTCTCACTCTCAGTGTTAACCCGACTGTGGACTGTCTTTGCTCCACCTGTTGTCTCCACTCTGTCGCTTGAACGGTCTACAATCCTAGCAGTCCTCTCCAGCACTAACATCAGACAGTCTTCACTTTCTTTTTTCTTGTCTTTTTCTCCAGGGCCACTTTTCCGCATCCCAGCAAAGCCTTCCATTTTCCTGAGATTCCACTCCCTGGGCTTTGTCTGGGAGTTCTGCCTGTGACTGTGCAGTCCTGGGTGCCCTTAAGCATTTAGGGTGCCCTTAGGCAGATACACCAAACAGTGCATGCTCCATAAAGAATGGCATTGGTGTGCCTTTCTTCAGACTGTCCTGACCTGAGTTACCTGTCTAGCCTCCTTGCTTGACCTCCCCAGCTTGTATTGCAGATTGGGGCTAAGGACTGTTCTGGACCTTGGTGACTCAACCCTTAAATTTCCCTTCTCACCAATTTAGACTTTTATTTTTTCTTTTTCTATTTCTATTTTCTATTTTTATTATTATTTCTTATTATTTTTATACCTTCCAGCACTCCAGCGGAGCCCTTTTTGTTTCTGGTTTCCAGTTCTCTCGGACTGAATAATACTTCACTGATTCCTTTTTTTTTTCAATATTGATTTTGTAAAAGTGCTGGTAGATGAGACAGTCGTTTATCCTGAGAAACCTCCGTCCGTCCTTAGTAAGTCCTCCGTAAGGGCTCTGGCTTAGAGCTCTACATGAGACTGTTCTGTTCAGAGGCTTCTAGTAGTTGAGAGGTGACCAGAGGGTAGGTCAGAAGCAGGGACCCCACTTTAATTTTAGAGACGTACTCCATCTGCTCCCAAGAGCTTCCTTGGAGGATTGCCTTCGAGAAGATTGCACCTGCAGCGCATGTCTGGCCTGGCCTGTGAAGAGATCCCCCTGAAAGCGTAACGAGTATCAGCCTGTCTCTTCTGGGTTTCCTGCAGATAATATCTGTGGTGCGTTGGGCAACAAGGACTTCAATGAGACTGTGCTTGCTGACAGGCCCTCAACATGTAGTTGGATTATTTGGAGAGCTGGTTATGGCTGTGATGTACTTTTTATTTATCTTCTTCTGGCTTAAGGACTTGGAATAGGATGCTTCGAGGCTCCTCTCATGAAGTTTCTCTTAAAATTTACTGTTTGGTAGTTAGATCATTATTTTCTCCAGACATGTCTGGGTACTGACAAATAGTATGACTTTCATGCTGATGTATTGCTCTCCAAACAATACATTAAAGATATTTCATATTTAAATTATTTTATAGAATCAGTACTTAGCCCAATGTGGACAAGTTATCATTTTATAACTAGCTGCAGATGTAATACTTATTTTAAACTCAATCTGTTGCTCACTACTTTCAATTTCCAATTAAGCAGTATATAAGGAATTTTGTATTGCTCCTTTCTTCAAGGTGAAATTTTAGGTGTGGAGGAGGTGGGGCATAAAATGGCAGAACTACAAGTAATAGAGATAGGTCCATAAAAGGAGAAGAAGAAAGAGTTTCTAACATAAAGCTAGTTATGTTAAGGCCCAAGTATATCTAGGACTGTCTAATTTTAACAGGGCCTGGGTGGAATGTTTTTACGGGGTGAGCACAACTTTTAACAGATATGCTTAAGGGGGGAGTGCAGTCCAAGGACAAGATTGCCTTGGTTCCAGCAGCGCCTGTAATAATTTGAAACAAGCTCTTTTACAGGTGCTGGGACTGGGGTTTCCTCAGATGGATCAACCATTCCTTTGTATGTAAGTGTGGAAAATGAGTTCTGCGCAGCTGTGCTGATGCAGGGGCATGGAGGTAGGCACCACCCAGTGGGATACTATTCGGGTCCATTAGCTGCTGTAGCCAAAGAGTGTGGGGGGTCCGTGAAGATTTTAAAAGATGAAATACTGTTTACTGATGGGTCCTCTCTGGTGAATGAGGGAGAACAGAGTATAGGCTGAGTTTTTACGACAGAATTTGATATGCTAACAACCGGAAAGATGCCCCCCACTGCCACAGTGCAGCAAGCCAGTTGAGAGCACTGATTGAAGATTGTAAATATGCTAAAGGACAATGTTAACAATTTATATTTATATACTGTATGTATTTGGCGTATGTACAGTATGCCATGATACTGGATGGCTGTGAAGGAATAGGATTCCCTCACCACGGCAGGGACAGTTTGTCTCTGAACTGTTAGAAGCTTTGCAGCTAACGACAGAAGTAGCTGTGGTTAAGTGTAAGTGACATAAAAAGGAAATTTTTCCAGAAACTCAAGGGAACAACTTTGCAGATGCAGCTACCAGGCGAGCTGGTGAAAAGGGACAGCTGTAAGACATTCAGGTTGAGGCCTCTAAAGCAGGGAAATTGACATGGTTAGAAAGAATGTGGGGCTGCATGATGATGGGGTGTGGTGCTGCCAGCATACCAGATACCTTGCATGCCCTCACAGCCTAATGCCTTTTGTAGCCCAACAAATGCATGCCGTTGGATACCCAGGTGTGAGTCAAATGGTGTGCCGGTTGTTCCTAAACTGGGTGAGGACTAGGTTTAAAGCAGTAGCCACTCATGTGGTATCTCAATGTGTTGATGACGAAAATAATCCCTTGGTGGTTTGACTGCCCTGCCGCTTGGATTCTGATCTAGGGGCATACTACACTGGAAAGGTGTGTCAGGTAGTAATCACCTCACTGGGAGCAAGGTGGGATTTACATTGCCCCAATCGCCCACAGTTCACGTTTTTATATTATATTATATTATATTTTTAAGTATATATAATATATAGAAATAAAGTTAAATAGAATTAAATAAAGATTCAATATACAGTAAATCCTTTCATATGTTTTAAGAATGGTGTCACAAGAAAGAATTTAAGCAAAGATATTATGAACTGGAGTTTGGTTACTATTTTTATTTGCACGGTTTATGTAATAAAACACATTTAGAAGTTGATTGATTTTTCAAAAGGTTTTCAGTATTGCAGATATTTCAAAGACATTTTAACATGTTGTATTGTAAAAAAATAGCTTCAACTTATTTTGGGTGGTACACAGTTAAATACACAGTCTGCAGTTAAATAACTGGGAAAACATCTGAGTGTCTAAGCATGTAAATTATGGCATTTCTAATTATCAGATTAGGATGTACTCAAATTTTAATCAAATAAAAGATAGTAGAAAATTGGTAAGAAAAATGTAAAAAAAATCAAACATAATGTTAATTACAGAAAACAGAGTTTTAAATTACAGTGTTATCTTCCACCTCAGTCAATTTTGTGGATATTTATATAATTAATTGTATTATTTGTATTTTGCTATTGCTTAGTGATTATTAGTAGAACAGAAGAAAAAATGCTTCAGTCTTCTTGTATGTATAAAATTATGTATGATGATGGGAATTGTTCACATTAGCAATGTTTGCTCAATATCAGAATACTGAGTGAATCAATGGAATAGCAATTTATGTTCAGAAAAGCACAACAGAAAACCATCATCTGTGATGTAAAGGTCAAATTTGAATGAGGTTCTTTAGTGATGTCAATGGAAAGAAAAGAGAAAACCACTATCATGGTGGTTAAAACATTCTGTCACAATGTCCTAAACACTTCTTAAATGTGTGCACATATGTATTGCAAACACTGATGCTTTTAGTATAGTGACAGTAATATCAAGGCAAGACAAATTACACTTTATATAATTAAAAAGTACATAAGTTATTACATCAGGTGGGTAGCTGTGTCAGCATGCGTAGGCTGCAAAGGAACAAGTAATGGGTTTATTCCATGCTGAAAAAAGAAGAAAGAGAACACAACTTATGTAATAAGTTATTACATATTTACTAATACATTTAGAATTAATAAGTATGAAATGTTACAAAAATAAAGTTCTATATCTATAAATTATAGACTGCACATTTAAATCGTTTACTTGATTTGATGGTAGCATAATAATAATATAAATTTCATGCATTTAAACAGGGGATCCCAAATATAGAAGGGATTCATTTCATTTAGCCATCTGGGTGAGGTGAGTTATTGGATACAGATGCAGCCATTCAAAATGAGTGAGGTACACCAAGGTACAACTTGGTGGGAGTGTTGCATCATAACACAGTATGATGCAGTGTAACGCGTCATCTGACATCATATCGGAAAGTATCCGGAATCACCTTGTAAAACCGGCAGGAGGAGCCAATAAAGCTTAACCTCTCATGTACAGCATTTGAGCTTTTAAATTTAAACTGTCTATTACAGCATGTTAATCATCAGTCATTAAAAAGTTGGTATATTTTATGAAAGCAAGATGCTCAGTTGGGCAAAAGTACACAACCTACCTTTATCATGAATATTTTAATTATGCAGAAATATTTTATGCATCAAAGCCTTTACCGAAGATATTACTAGTAGTATTAATAATGAATGACCTTGGACAAGCTGTAAAGTCAAAGTATTACGCTGGTCCCCATTATTTGTAACCGTCATTTTAAATGAAAATACTTTATTTTTTCATCGACAAAAAGTAACACCACAGCATTTCATTGATCTAACTAACAAGGATGGGACATCAGCTAGCCAATATGATAAAGGAATAAATTACTTTTTTTGTTTATTTCTTTAGCACATTTATTTGAACATTTCCATCGATTGTACAAGCACTGAAAAACTGTCCAATCACTAGTTCGTCGGGCATTTTCTTTCACTATAACAGACATAAAAACTCCCTTGCTTTTAACAGAGCGTTTTATCATTTCTAACAACAAAAATGATTTAAACTGCGAAGCTTTTATCATTCAACGAGAGCTCAAAATATCACAAGAAACCTCAAGAGATCAACAAAGACAACAGAAAAAGATATGTGTATCAAATAGTGTACATGAGAATCCAAGCTTTTTTATCTACACTAAGAAGTAGTCTTAAAAATTTCTTCATCACACAGTGAAGTCAAAATTCCGGGATGTGCCTGTATTAGAAAATATAGGACTTCTTTGAATGTACAGATGCAGCCATTCAAAACAAGCGGGCGATACAGCATTATTTTGCAGTGCGCTTTACGCAGTCTACCAAGAGTTACTGTAAATTCTCCTATAATACCGCAAGTAAAATAATAGTATCCGGAATTTCCACAAGGTGGAGCTAATAAAGCTCAACCTCTCATGTTTGAGCTGTCGCCATCAAAGTCTTTAACGAATATATTACTAATAGTATTAATAATGAATGACCTTGGACAAGCTGTAAGTGTAAACTCAAAGTATTGCCCTGGTCCACATTCTTTTTTTCATTGACCGTCTTCGTAAAAGTAACACCACAGCATTTCGCAATCACGCATTTGTTTCCAATCATGCAAAGTACTGTACTTTTTGAGAATCGATTCACCATGCCTTTAACATGCTCATAAAAGAGATTGAATTAGGAACATAAACATATTACTGTATGCAAACTGTACTGTATACAGTATGTATAAAGATGCAGCCATTCAAAATGCGCGGTCAATACCGCATTATTTTCCGGTGCGCTGTACGCAGTCTACCGTGAGTTACCGGTAAATACCGCTAGTTACCGTAAATTCTCCTATAATACCGCAAGCAAAATAATAGTATCCGGAATTTCTGCAAGGTGGAGCTAATAAAGTTCAACCTCTCATGTTTGAGCTGTCGCCATCAAAGTCTTTAACGAATATATTACTAATAGTATTAATAATGAATGACCTTGGACAAGCTGTAAGTGTAAACTCAAAGTATTGCCCTGGTCCACATTCTTTTTTTCATTGACCGTCTTTGTAAAAGTAAATACACAGCATTTCGCAATCACGCATTTGTTTCCAATCATGCAAAGTACAGCAATTTTTGAGAATCGATTCACCATGCCTTTCACATGCTCATAAAAGAGATTGATTTAGGAACATAAACATATTACCTACCGTATGCAAACTGTACTGTATACAGTATGTATATGTATATTTAATGTCTTAACTGTGCCCGTTTAAGTATTGAAAATTTATATGGAATTTTACCACTGAAGGGAAATCTTAGTGCCTGAGCATAAAAAGAATAGGAGCATACTGTAACGCGTATGAAGGCCATAAACGATATTAATTTTGGAACTTAAACATACAGTATATGGCTGGTCTCGGTACTTTAAAGAAAACATACACACCAGTATTCCATTTCTCCCTAAGCATTTTAACCATCGAAGTCTTTAACTAACGTGATACCGGAGTCAACAAGCATACTTTTAGAATTTGATTAAAAGGGAATATAATATGGAATCGTGTATCTAAAGAAATTAATAACGATATAATTATATTCTTGTACCACAACACAAGAATAGTACACGCTGTACATTGTCTGTTGATAATTTTTCTGTAGTGCTTTTTCAGCACTCTGCATGTGACCTTGCCGGTGCCGCTGTGGGTTAGGTTCCTGACTCCCATGTCACATGGTCTGTGATTGAATCCCACTGTGGAACCATGACTTATCTTTTAACAAACATTTCTTTGAAAAAATGAAACGTTTCCCTTGGTCAGAGATTAAATAAAACCTCACTCGCACCAAACAAATTTATATTTCTAAATATCACAACATGATCGAATTTAAGTCATTTTAATAACAATTAATAGTCACCTAGGCGTTACAATATAAACATTTATATTGATTTAAATCGCGTTTTGATTTAAATCGCAAACGCGGGTTTAAATATATGTGTTTTTTTATTCATAATCAGACAAATGCAACATAAATTGATATCTTTGTCTTCTAAGTATCTTAATAAACTTTCAGCATAGCTTTCTCCCCGTTTAGATTTATTTTTCTTGGGATCTTGGGATCAAACGTGGAAAGATTAGATTGTAATCATTTTTATTTTTTAAATACATTGCGGAGTTAAAGCAAGTTAAAGCCTTGATTTTATATATCACCTTTAAAAGTGGAATCTCAAAGCAAAGTAAATACCCAACACCGATTGTACCCATCTGTCATGCCAATAAAGCACCTTGAATTGAATTGAGGGAGAGAGGGGGGAGGGCGAGCGAGAGAGCCAGGACAGACAGGCAAATAAGACACACTCCACAGACATTCACAACAGCGACATATCATAAAACGTTTGCACATATAATTAAGTTATTACTTGGTTTTCAAAGTGCAATGAAATACAATATTGTTGTTGTTGCTGTTATTGTTGTTTTTATCCTGTAAAGCGTTTTGAGAAGCCACCTTTAAAGGCGATATATAAAAGCGCTGAATCTTATGGAATTTGTTCCGCCAGGGATCTAACCCCAGCGTCTAACCTCTCAGATTGGAGAAAAAAGACGTGCTGGTTTGCTATACTGTACATACTGTACCAGGAAGATGATTTCTTTCTATTCGAAACGTGTATTTTAAAAGTTTAAGAAGTAAAAACCTTACAGCGTACACAGATTTCTCAACTGATCAGGATCGTTATCTTTGTCTTATCCATAATAATGTTCACCGCTCTATCCAGCAAATTAATAATAAACTTTATGTTATGTAGCATTTTAAACGAATAAGTAATTAGATTGCTCATAAACCTAATTGCTTTATCTACATAAACACAGCGTGATTGGTCTCTGAAAATGTTTTTTCTTTATATTTAGGCTCAGATTTCAACTAAAGATCGTATTATTATAAACTTTTTTTTTAAAGGGGATGAGAAGAGTGACAAACTAGTATACAGTACTTTAAAACATTAAAAAAATAATAATAATAAAAACAATAATAAAAAACATTGCCACACCCAGACCGTTAAACCAATGCATTAGCACATCAAAGCCCATAGAGGAGCCAGGCGCAATAACTGTTTTGTCCCTTGATTTACTGATCTGCATTAATTACAGAAATCAAGTTCCTGCTCTTTGCAGACGACCTGGTCCTGCTGTCGCACACTAAACAGAGGCTGCGGCAGAACCTGGCACTGCTGGAGCAGCACTGTCAGACCTGAGCGCTGACAGTCAATCTGGACAAGACCAGAGTTATGGTTTTCCAGAAAAAAAGCCAGACCTCCAGTAGTCTTCCTGAAATCGTCGGATTATGAACGAATAAACGCATCTTATTAAAAACACGTTTGCGTTTGTTTGGGAGCTATATTATGTTTTTTTCATATGTAAGATATAATGATGTGTTCCCGCTTACACATTGCACGACTTTAAATGCTAGAAAAACAGGTTTCGATTCACATTATCTGGTGAGCCTTGTTTTGTCAAAGAACAGCACAAAAATAAACAGACATTGTGTGGTACAGAACAGAGCTCAGTCAATTCAAACAAGTTCAGTTTTAAAAAAAAATGCAACGGGCATAAAAACTCCCTTGCTTTTAACACAGCGTTTCATAATTGCCAACTACGACATTTATTTAAACTGCGACACTTATCATTCAACCAGAGCTCGAAATATCACAAGGATCCTCTAGAGCACAGCAAAGACTGTATTAAAAGTATACTAGTGTAGTGGTTTGATGGGTTTACTGAGACAATTATTAATTGTAGCAGTAATCACGAGGTTGTTCGTTGGGGCTTTTAGAAAATCAATCGTCAGAACAACTAGCAACGCACACACACGGGTTCAATACACGAGATACATTTATTAATATAAATTGTGCACCAAACATATACTAGTCTGCCTGGATACGAGCGGCAGACCTTACTGTGAGGGTTATCAATATACAAGGTATATAATCTCGAAGAGATGCAAACACAAAGAGATACACAACAGAGAATATATGTCAATATATAACGTTCGGTTACCAAATCGCTAATCAGTGTTATTACCCACTGTTACTCTAAACTCGAAAGTAAATACATTACTCATGAATTAAATTGATAACAACTTGTGTTGAGGTACAATTGAATTCTCGAGACGCAATGTAGAACATGGGGTTTACTTATCCACTGTGTATGGATTTTGAATTTCCCGGCACGAACACCAAACCAGCTGACAGGCTCTGTTGCAGCCTCTGTTCCAGCGGTTGTCCAATGGGCGTTGTCCCGGCATCCTCTGGCTACCGGCCAACCAGTCAAGGTGCAGCTCGGAGTAGGACGGGCGGAGGAATCTAACTGCGGCGCGCAGGGCAGTCGTTGCTCCGAGGGGATCTACCAGCAGTCCGGCTGGCTAGTAGAAAGTCTCTATGCACAGAGTGTGACCGCGAATCCTCACAAGTCACTCTTTTGCCTGGGAAGAAACTGGTTCGTTCCCGGTCCAGCGCTGCTTCTGAATAAGCTATTCAGGTTGTCGACGAGGGTCCAACTGTAGGCTGCCATTGATCAAGCGGAGCATTCACGTTGGTAGAATTCTGAGTACGTACGGGATCCTCGGCCTCGCGCTTAGAACAAAGTCCAAGTCCCTTTGCAGACAACAGCAGTTGTCACGTGATTGTCTCTGAGGATGCGTGAAAATGGCCAAAGAGAGCCCCGATCTGAGCTTGCGCTCCCTTTTTGACCAAGACCCAGATGTGTGCTGATTGGTTGAGAGTTTGGCGGGCATTGGAGACCCACGTGGTATTACCACGCCCTGCCAGTCCCTGATTGGTTGGTCTAGGTGAGATATAAGTCACTTACTCTTGACACTTAGGATTGCAGTCCAGATGTCCATTCGGCACTCCCTAGACTGATAGGCGCCAATGGATGACCATTGATCATGATAGCCAGGCTTAGCTAAGTGCATCCCCATCTGGGAGCTTGTTCCTTATCAAAAGAAAACATCTTAAATCAGCCTGCATGAATACTTTCTCTGTGGCTGCACCACAGAGATGGAGGGTGAGATGGGGCCTCCTTTAGGAAAGCATACCAACGCTTAATTCTGTCTTATTAACAAGCATTGCCGCTACACTAGTGACAAACAAGTATACTTTAGATATTTTTTTCTGAACCGGGGAAAATCTGATCATGTTTCTCTATAACAATAATAAAAACATTATTTTACATATCACCTTTATGTGATATCACCTTAAGGGCAGCACATACAAGGATTAATTGCACAATGGACCGCGCAAAGAAATTTAAAATAGTCTTCTTTAGGTATGAGGGTAGGAGTGGATCGCAGAAGGCATAATCGGAAAATTAGGAAAACAAAGAACAGGACAGGCGAGACGTTTATCCAGAGAGCGAGTGATCAGAAAAAGGAACAGCTGTTACACCCAGGTTTTACGCTCTCTCTCTGCTGAATGAATGAAAGCATTTTATTAAAAACGCATTTGCGTTTGTCTGGGTATTTACTTTGTAATCTGTGGTTTACATCTACTGTATTGTTTTGAGATGCCACTTTTAAAGGTGATATGTAAAATAAAGTTTTTTATTATTGTTATAGAGAAACATGATCAGATTTTCCCTGGTTCAGAAAAAAGACGATTAAAATCTGTAATCTTTCCACTTGTATGTCATCGGAAAATACAAGAAGTTTCTGCTTTGTGTAAGGATGGTATCAAAAAGTAATCTAAGTGGTGAGAAAGCTGTGCTCCTTAAAGCGCTTTACAGGATAAAAACAATAACAGCAATAGTGGCTGGGCAAACGATTTTTTTAAAGAAATACAAAATGAGATATAATGATGTGTTCCGGCTAAGACATTAATGAGTACAACCCCCCTCTCTGCGGGAGTGCTGGCTGTGACGAATTAAACCAGTTTCACAGGTATTTTCAAAGTAGAAGGGGGCGAGATTTCCATCTTAATTTTCGTGTTAAATAATTTTTTAAAATTAAAATTAATTCTATACAGCAATCACATATTTGGGTACCATTTCATAAAACTTTCATGCTTAAAATGTTTAGGGAGAAATTAAAGACTGATAATGGAATGGAATGGAATGAATGATAAGTGTCACAGTTTAAATAATTTTCGTAGTTAGAAATTATGAAACGCTCTGTTAAAAGCAAGAGAGTTTTTATGTCCGTTGCAGTAAAAGAAAATGCCTGACAAAGTAGGGCTTGGACAAATTCCAAGTGCATTTTTGCAATTTACGTTGCATTGTCCAATGTGCTGCTGTAATACAGTTTAAAATAAGTCTAAACTGTATCAGCTTTATTTATGGGTTGCAATTTAGAAAAAGTCAAACACTGCACTCAAAATGCAATTTAGAGCTTTCTGGCAAGAGGAGACACCCAAATTAATAATGTAACATGCCACTGTTTGTGCATGAACAGTTATACTGCTATTTTCCTTAGATACACGATTAAAAAAAAATGTTGAATCCCCGGCGGAACATTCCATAAGAATCAGCACTTTTATATATCGCCTTTAAAGGTGGCTTCTCAAAATGCTTTACAGGATAAAAACAACAATAACAGCAACAACAACAATATTGTATTTCATTGCACTTTGAAAACCAAGTAATAACTTAACTATATGTGCAAACGTTTTATGATATGTCGCTGTTGTGAATGTCTGTGGAGTGTATCTTATTTGCATGTCTGTCCTGGCTCTTTGCTCGCCCTCCCCCCTCTCTCTCTCAATTCAATTCAAGGTGCTTAACTAGCATGACAATCAGTGTGGGGTATTTACTTTGCTTTGAGATTCCACTTTTAAAGGTGATATATAAAATCAAGGCTTTAACTTGCTTTAACTCCGCAAGTCTGAGTTCTCATGTCTGTCCTATCCGAACCGAAAGAATTACAATATGTATCTTTATAGCAGGTGGTGTACAACTTTTTAGCATAGATTACACTTTTCTAAAATGTATTTAAAAAATAAAAACGATTACAATCTAATCTTTCCATGTTTGATCCCAAGATCCCAAGAAAAATAAATCTAAACGGGGAGAAAGCTATGCTGAAAGTTTATTAAGATACTTAGAAGACAAAGATATCAATTTATGTTGCATTTGTCTGATTGTGAATCAAAAAACACATATATTTAAACACGTGTTTACGATTTAAATCAAAACGCGATTCAAATCAATATAAATGTTTATTTTGTAATGCATAGGTGACTATTCATTGTTATTAAAATGATTTAAATTCGATCATGTTGTGATATTTAGAAATATACATTTGTTTGGTTTTATTTTAGTTTTATTTAATCCCTGAGCAAGGGAAACGTTTTCTTTTTTCAAAGAAATGTTTGTTAAAAAAAAAGTCATTGCTCCAGCGGGATTCGAACACACAGCGTGTGACGTGGGAGTTGGGAACCTAACCCACAGTGCCACCAGCAAGGTCACAGGGGTTAAAAAAGCACTACAGAAACATTATCAACAGACAATGTACAGCGTGTACTATTCTTGTGTTGCGGTACATGAATATAATTATATCGTTATTAATTTCTTTAGATACGCGATTCCATATTATATTCCCTTTTAATCAAATTCTAAAAGTATGCTTGTTGACTCCGGTATCACGTTAGTTAAAGACTTCGATGCTTAAAATGTTTAGGGAGAAATGGAATACTGGTGTGTATTTTTTCTTTAAAGTACCGAGACCGGCCATATACTGTATGTTTATGTTCCAAAATTAATATTGTTTCTGGCCTTCACACACGTTACAGTATGCTCAGCTACTAAGATTTCCCTTCAGTAGTAAAATTCCATATAAATATTCAATACTAAAACGGGCATAGTAAAGACATTTACTGTAAATCTTTCTACGACCGACCAACCGCGATATTTTGCATCATCGCGTGAGGCCTCTGGTACATGTCTGTACCGCTCACTTTGAATAGCTGCATCTGTATGTCAGGCAATCAGACTTCAGGACCGGAATTATCCGTTTTATAATGAAGAATATAGTGGAAAATCCTGAGTTCGGTAAAATGTTTCAGGCATTCATGTGAAGGACAATAGAGCTTTCACTGGCCAATTATCATTATTATCATTATTATTAATAATGATATTAATTTAACTATCAAAACCTGTTTTTATTTCGCCTGGCAATCTACCTGAATGCCGAACTACAGTATCTGAGAAGAGCCACAATTGAACTAGTGTTGATAATAAGAGAGAGAGAGTCCCCGTTACCCCCATTTTGATTTAAATTGCAAACGTGTGTTTAATTCTATGTATTTTTTTATTCACAATCAGACAAATGCAACATAAATTGTTATCTTTGTCTTCTAAGTATCTTAATAAACTTTCAGCATAGCTTTCTCCCCGTTTAGATTTATTTTTCTTGGGATTTTGGGATCAAACGGGAAAGATTAGATTGTAATCGTTTTTATTTTTAAATACATTTTAGAAAAGTGTAATCTATACTAAAAAGCTGTATTTATTTAATACCACTCGATACTTATATTAATGGAGTTTAGTTGATACTGTTTAATCTATTATTTTAAATTGTATTACAGCATTGTACACATGCTTAAAAGAGAAGAGAAAACGCAAGCCTTCTTCAGGTGTGAGGGTTTCTGCTCAGAATGAAATGCTAAAATGTAATGTAGGCTCTGAATGGGTTCAATTCAGTGCGAATTGTAACACTAATTAATTATTATTGATTATAAATCAGTAATCAATAATATTAAATTTAGCACTGTAATAAGTTGTTGCACTTTCCTCCGCATCTTGTAAAAATATATTTTCATTGTTCAAATATACATTAAATCTGACTATCATATAATATGTTAAATAAAAAATTAAAGAAAAAATTGGGTAAAATATAATTTAAAATATTTTGCTAACAATGTTAACTGTTTATAAATAATAAAATGTATCAACTAAGGAGTAGGATGGCACAGTTGTTAGTATGCTTTTTGTTTTGTTTCTTTTTCATAAATACAACAGTAGTACCTGATGTCTCAGTGGCTTTCAACATTAAATTCTGCATGCAAACCTGTGAACTAGAAAGATAACTAAAATATCCATCCATTTCTAATGGTGGTGAAGTGTTTAGCATTGCTATCTTGCAGCACTGGGGTCCTAGGTTCAATTCCTGCCGTCCTGTGTGTGTGGGGTTTGCATGTTCTCTCTGGGTTACATGGTTTTTCTCCATATGTGTGATATGACTCTCTCTCGCACTCCAAAACATACTGGTTAGTTAATTGGTTTATGGGAAAACTGGTCCTGGTGTGTGTGTGGTTGTGTCTGTCTGATGGACTGGCGCTATGTCCAGGGTGTATTCTGCCTTGTGTCCATTGCTTACTGGGATAGGCTCCAAATCCTCTGTACTGGATAAAGAGATTAGAAAATGGATGGAAGTAAAAGCACTGGGTGGATGGAACAATACACAGTGTTAGAAACCCACTATGAAATGACAGCATCTCACTGAGAATAAAATATTTTATGGGGCTGGCTTAAGGAAACAGTCTTTCCACCTCTCTTGCACATCAGTATCCATACCTAGTTATTTAAACAACTTGCCTCTAATTATAACATCTTATGCTGGTTCTGTGGATCAGCATCAGCTATGTTTGCCCATTCCTTCAATTCATGTGCATCCAACACACAGTTCAATGCTAGCAACTGCACAAAATCTAAAATACAATCCTCATTTCAGTATCTATGTAAACAGACAGTCTGTTAAATTCATCATATTCATCAAAAGTATGCCTAACCCCATTAGAAAGTGTTCTTGTTATCAGTGTATTCCTCAACTTTCCCAAAATTATCTTTTTCTTACCAACATCTCTAATCTTTTATCCTGCAATAATCCTGCAATAAAATAAGCCAACACTTAAATCCCCAAAAGTTGCTTGTGTTAATTTCTTTAAATCACAAATATCATATGTAAATACTGGCCATGTAATACTCTGCATTGTGGAATAAAAGTTTATTTTAAAGGGAACTAGAGAAACTAGGAACTAGAGAAATCAAGAAAGGCTTTTTTTCTAGAATTAATAAATGCACATCCTGTTCACGGGGGAAATTAAATCCACACTGAGCAATCTTCAATATGTTCAGAATATGACAGCGAGAATCCTAACTGGGATGCATTACACCTGTCTTCAAGTCCTTGCACTGGCTTCCTATCAGGTTTCGAGTTAACTTCAAAATCCACATCCTCATTCAGTACCTACTGTATATGGCTTATTATCGGTCTACTCCCCACCTTTTTCCATCTGACTCTGGTCTTCTAGCTGTCCTCAAGAACATCTACATTCTGTGGGTGACAGGACCTTCTCTAGCTGCACCCCAGAGCTCTCGATTTGTAACCCCAGTGATATCAGTCATGTACCCTGAGTGCATTTAAATCTAACCTCAAAACCTTTCTTTTCAGAAGACTTAGTGTCTGTATCTTCTTCATTTTCTAATTTTGGAAGCATCTCTAACTGCTTGTCTTTCTTATATGTATTTACTTTATAATCTGTGGTCCTTTTAATTGTTTTTACATCTACTGTATTGCTTTGAGATGCGACTTTTAAAGGTGATATATAAAATAAAGTTTTTTATTATTGTTAAAGAGAAACATGATCAGATTTTCCCTGGTTCAGAAAAAAAAATCTAAAGTATACTAGTTTGTCACTCTACTCATTCCCTCTTTGCTAAATGGCTTTCCTACTAATCTGATCAATCTAGCTGCCTATTTTCTGTGCTTTCTCTATCCTGCTAGATTTGCAATTATTCTGAAAAATTTCTTCTTGAGATAACTAATTTTTAAATACCCTTTTTCACGGTTAACATCTTGCAGCAACTCTGTGACAAAATATACACTTAGCTCAACCTGACAGTTCATCCTGCTACAAACATTGAATAAAACAAATCTTAAGATTTCTATATTTATGTCTTTATTTAGTGGTTTCATTAGTGACAAAGGCTAAACTTTCTTGGAAAAATGTCTTTTATGTGTTGAAGAACAACTGACTTGCTTGAACAAAAAATATTTATAAATCCTTTCACCTGGCAATCTACCTGAAAGCCCAATTATCTGAGAAGCCCTCCATGGAACCATATTTGCTATTAATTCATTTAGGGCTCACTGACAGAATTTTTGTTTTTTATGCATGCCAAAAAATTTCGGTGCCGTCGTCTCCACTTTAAAGGTACCCCCGTGCTGGAAGAATTTGACCTTGGAACTTTGCCCAGCGTACTAATATAGGCACATCCCGGAATTTTGACTTCACTGTGTAATGAAGAAATTTTAAAGACTACTGCTTAGGGCAGATAAAAAAGCTTGGATCCCCATGGACAGTATCTTATACACATATCTTTTTCTGCTGTCTTTGTTGATCTCTTGAGGATCCTTGTGATAATTTGAGCTCTTGTTGAATGATAAAAGTGTCGCAGTTTAAACAATTTTCATTGTTAGAAATTATGAAATGCTCTGTTAAAAGCAAGGTAGTTTTTATATCTGTTATATAAAAAGAAAATGCTCGACGAACTAGGGATTGAACAGTTTTTCAGTGCTTGTACAATCGATGGAAATGTACAAATAAATGTGCTAAAGAAATAAACAAAAAAGTAAGTTATTCCTTTGTAGCGGCAATGCTTATTAATAAGACAGAATTAAGTGTTGCTGTGGTTTCCCAAATGAGGCCTCGTCTCTTTCTTCATCTCTGTGGTGCAGCCACAGAGAAACTATTCATGCAGGCTGATTTAAAGCTGTTTTCTTTTGATAAGGGACAGCTCCCAAAGGGGGATGCACTTAGCTAAGCCTGGCTATCATGATCAATGGTCATCCATTGGTGCCTATCTGTCTAGGGAGTGCCAGATGGACATCTGGGCTGCATTCCTAGGTGTCAGGAGTAAGTGACTCATATCTCACCTTGATCAACCAATCAGGGACTGGTAGGGCCGAGTAACCCACGTGGGACTCTGATGCCCATGGAACTTTCAGCCAATGAACGAGCTGAAGTTCCTCCAGGTAAAAACAGGCAACACAGAGGGCCTGAGACAATTCTGTGGACAATTCTAAAGGGAATTCAAAGGAGAATTCCAGGGCAGGACGTCCCAGGAGCAGAAGGCTCCCAAGGGCAGGACATTCTCGTAGCGCGCCTCCTGACCATCCTGAGACTCAGCCTGGACAACCACGGAACGGCCAGTGTGTCCGAGTGCCAGAACGTTCCTTTGTTCTAAGAATCTAGAGCGGAGGTTGCCAGAGAGTAACCAGAGGATCCACCTGAGGTTAGCACCAGCAGCAAGCCTCATGAACAGATCTGAACTGTGGACAGCTGAATCAGTTTTCAGAACTAACGCTTCATCAGGAACGAACCAGTCCTCTTCCTGACCTGCTGGGACCCACAGTCATCTTTTCTCCTGTGCACAAACTTTGCTAGTTAAAGCCAACACTAACTAGCCGGTCAGTGAGCATCTGCAGCGCACCATCGCAAGCCGCACAGCACAGCCTGGCACGCAGCCAGAGAGCGCGGATTGGACAGCAACAGCCTGCAACTGTTTCTTTGTGCCCGCAGGAGATCTGAATCCCCAGAGATTGGATGAGTATTCAACTTCACTGCATTACTGCTCGAGAATTCAATTGTTATCAGTTGATATCAATTTAATTCCTAAGAGTTATGTACTTGTTTTCAGTATCTAATGTAGAAGTTGTAACAAAGTTCAATTACGAAACGGTCTAAATGAATGATATACTGAACGTATGTCCTCTTGATATATGTAACACTTCATAACTGAATGAATATATATCTTTTGTATTCTGATAACCCTCTCGATAAGATCTGTTAGGTTTATATGCATTTTCTATGTATTAATAAATGTATCCTCGTGTATTAGTACCTGTGTGTGTGCGTTGTTTGAGTTATATCGCATGGTTGGATTCTAAAGCCATCAAAAGAATCAATTTTGTGATTTACTGCTACAATTAATAATTGTCCCAGTAAATGCCCAAACCCTACAGAACTGGTGCCTTCAGAGAGCACACTACACCTTTATCATATTGGTTAGCTAATGTCCCATCCTTGTTAGTTAGATCAACGAAATGCTGTGGTGGGTTTTACTTTTTGTCGATGAAAAAATAAAGAATTTTCATTTAAAACGACGGTTGCAAATAGTGTGGACCAGCGTAATACTTTGAGTTTTACTGGTCGAGCTCATACAGCTGTGCCTGGATATCTTGATCATATATTCGGTTAGTGTGTATTGTCTGTTTAGGGTTCTGTAGCATTCCACACGGCTGGGCAGCTTGTTCCCCCCTCCCGCTGAAGACTCGACCCCTTCTACTTTGATAATACCTGTGAAACTGGTTTAATTCGTCACAGCCAGCACTCCCGCAGAGAGTGATGAAAACCACATGTAAGACTTTGGTGCTTAAAATGTTTAGGGAGAAATGGAGTATTGGTGTGTATTTTTTCTTTAAAATACCAATAACAGCAACATACAGTTTACATAATATGTTTATGTTCCTAAATTAATATCGTTTATGACCTTTATGACCTCGTTATGCTCCTCTGCGTTTTATGCTTAGCTACTAAAATTTCCCTTTAGTGGTAAAATTCCATATAAATATTCAATACTAAGCAGATTAAAATGTGCACAGTAAAGAGATTTACAGAGAAATTCCGCCAGAGCCTCACAACATTGTCCAATAATACTCTTCTCGTGTCTAATTTTTAGTTTAGCAGGATTTGAGCTACAGACCATAACAGACCAAAAAACAGAATCCACCTGCGATTCAGGTGTTAACAAAACGTGTTTACAAAGAAAGTGAAATACAGTAATACTACCAGCTATATAGATACATAGATTTAGATATTTAGATCCTTAAATTAATATCATTATTAATTTCTTTAGATACGTGATTACATATTATATTCTCGATCATAAAACAGATAATTCCGGTCCTGGAATCTGACTGGCTGACACCCTTCTGAAACATTACCATAATCTCTGGTATACGGACATCCCAGAAATTTGACTTTTTACTGTGTGATAAATTTTAATGACCACTTCTTAGCGTAGATAAGAAAGTGTAGATAAAAAAGCTTGGATTCTCATGTATCTGATACAAGTATCTTTTCATACAGTCTTTGTTGTGCTCTCGAGGATCCTTGTGATATTTTGAGCTCTGGTTGAATGAGAAGTGTCGCAGTTTAAATAATTTTGGTTGTTAGAAATTATGAAAAGCTCTGTTAAAAGCAAGGTAGTTTTTATATCCATTATTTTAAAAGAAAATGCCTGACAATGTAGGTCTTGGACAGTTTCCAAGTGCTTATACAAATGTGCTAAAGAAATAAACAAAAAAGTCATTTCTTCCCTTATCATATTGGCTAGCTAATGTCCTGTCCTCGTTAGTTAGATAAACGAAATGTTGTGGTGTTTGTCAATTAAAAAAATAAAAGTATTTTCATTTAAAATGATGGTTAGAAAGAATGTGGACCAGTGTAATACTTTGAGTTTACAGCTTGTCCAAAGTCATTCATTATTAATACTATTAGTAATATCTTCGGTAAAGGCTTTGATGCATAATATATTTCTGCATAATTAAAATATTTATGATAAAGGTAGGTTGTGTACTTTTGCCCAACTGAGCAATCTTGCTTTCATAAAATATACCAACTTTTTAATGACTGATGATTAACATGCTATAATACACAGTTTGAATTTAAAAGCTCAAATGCTGTACATGAGAAGTAAAGCTTTATTGGCTCCTCCTGGCAGTTTTACAAGGTGATTCCGGATACTTTCCAGTATGACGTCAAATGACGCGTTACACTGCGTCATACCGTGTTATGATGCGACACTCCCACCGTGTTGTACCGTGGTGTACCTCACTCATTTTGAATGGCTGCATCTGTATCCAATAACTATATCCTGAAACCGTAGTTGAGTTGGAAGTGCGAGATCAATCCCGGATTGTAGGTCAGAAGTCCAAAAGGTGCCTTGTCAAGATCCAATTAACGAGAGCCGAGGTCCAAAACTCAAATGGTTATCCGAACAGCCATGATCCAAAAGAGGTGGTCCACACAAAATGCAATGTCCAAACACACAAGTACCAAACCAAAAAAAGTACACTGAAGGCAGGGAAGCTCAAGGGCAGGGACAAATCCAAAATACTGAGCATAGAAGGGGACGACGACTGAGCTTAAGTGAACCTGGAGTTTAGACTTTTCCGTCTAAAGGGAAATTTTAGTAGCTGAGCATACAAAGAAGAAGAGTATAACGTGTCTGAAGGTCATAAATGATATTAACAGGAATATTCAGGTGGGTAGCTGCGTCAGCATGCGTAGTCTACAAAGGAACAAGTAATAGGTTTATTCCATGTTGAAATGAGAAGAGAGAAAACACAATGTTTCGTCTATGAACTCTTAATCTAAATAAAAATAAAATAAATAAAACAGGTTTCGATAGTTAATAACCACTTTTTATGCGCGAAACATGGGTGATTTTTCTTCCTCCTGATCAGCTTATAAATCTGTGTACGCTGTAAGGTTTTTACTTCTTAATTAAACTTTTAAAATACACGTTTCGAATAGAAACAACATATGCTGTTGTCTTCCTGGTATGTTGAACAGATCAGCAGGTCTTTTTTCCCCAGTCAGAGGGGTGTCAGATGGTGTCAGCCAATCAACATTCTGAAGCCTACCATAATCTCTGGTATAGGCACACCCCAGAATTCTGACGCATAGTTTAAATCATTTTCATTTTAGGAAATTATGAAATGCTTGGTTAAAAGCAAGGGAGATTGTCTGTTATAGTGGACATAAAAACAAGAGTTTGCTGCGACGTTATTGGAAACCCAATTTTAACAACAAATCGCCGGCATTATATCCGAGAAGACACAGACCAGCGCCAGTGGGAGCATACCTGGAGCGTAAAAGATAATGCCAGACGAACTAGGGATTGGACAGTTTTCAAGTGCTTGTACAATCTATGGAAATGTTCAAATAAATGTGCAAAAGAAATAAAAAAATAATTTATTCCTTTATCATATTGGCTAGCTAATGTCCTCTCTTTGCTAGTTACCTGTGACTTTGTTTCTGCATTGCGTAGCAATGAGTGACTATATTCCCTGGTGGAGAAACGTAAACAGCTTAATTTTCATGTTAAATTATTTTTTTAAATTAAAATTCATTCTATACAGCAATTGCATATTTGGGGACGATTTCATAAAAATTTGATGCTTAAAATGTTTAGGGAAAAATGAAAGACTGGTGTGTATTTTTTCTTTAAACTACCAAAACCAGCCATATACAATACAGTTTACATACAGTAATATGTTTATATTCCTAAATTAATATTGTTTATGACCTTCAGATGCATTATGCTCCTTTTCTTTTTATGCTCAGCTACTAAAATTTCCCTTTAGTGGTAAAATTTCATATAAATATTCAATACTAAGCGGATTGAAATGTGCACAGTAAAGAGACTAAATGATTAAATCTTTTCACTACCGACCAATGTACCACGAGTGCCCCTGTCGGTCATTTTGGCCAGCCAATCACATACTGTGGTACGGCGTGGTGGCGCACGCGTAGTTGCCCACAGTATGGGTTTGTAACGTGCATTTTGAATGGCTGCTTCTGTAAACATATTATGTAAACTGTATATGGCTGGTATTGGTAGTTGAAATAAAAAATACACACCACTATTCCACTTTCTTCATAAACATTTTAAGCATCAGTCTTTCATTTGGTTACATACTTTGGTTATTTTGGAAAAGTTTTTACATGCTCCTTCTGACTATATTAAGTTTTTATATTTCATAAAAAGTTATAACATTTTAACCTTTTCTATGAACACTTGTTATCGCAGTATAAAACTCATACGTTTTAGAATCCGCTAAATAGGGAATATAATATGGAATCGCTTATCAAAACAAAATTAGGAACAATATTAATTTACGGATCTAAATATATGTATATATAGAGCTGGTTGTATTACTGTAATCCACTTTCTTTGTACACACGTATTATTTTCACACGTGATTACTTTCGAAACATTTTTAAGCTGTTCGTCTCAGCTGTGTTTCTAAGAAGCCCGTTGGTACAGCGGATTTGCCAATAGGGGTTCTGTCTAGGTGATCCAAGTTCAATATATGCTTCGGGCACAATATTTTCTTCTAAACAAGACTTTCTAAAACATAAAATAGTAAATATTATGTATACTATATTAACATTTTATGTTTTTATATATATATTATAACATATTCAATGTTAAGTGATATTAATAATGAAATACATGAATGACACAGAGCCTGCAACATACAGATTTAAAGATGGCAATTTGTGAAAACTTTCTTTAAAAAAAACTTTTATTTAAACAATATCTAGTACCTGGATACATTTTTAGAAACCTTAGTTTGAATAAAGCAGATCCCAGGTGCAATTGACTTTATAACACAAAAAGGCATTATGTTATATTTTTTAAGCATTCGTTCTTCAGCCTTCTGAAGTCTCTCAAAAATGTAAAAATAATATTGTGGCACAATGGGCAACCGATTCTTTTAGTTTTAAAGAAAATAAAAAAAGGAAACAATAACGTGTGTAAAATAGACATTAAAGGAACAAGTAATAGGTTTATTCCATGCTGAAAAGGCTCCATGGCCGAAATGTTGTGTTTTCTTTCTTCTTTTTTTCAGCACGGAATAAACCTAGTAATTGTTCCTTTGCAGCCTACGCATGCCGACGCAGCTATCCACCTGAACTAAAATAGACATTGCATGGTTTTAAAACCCATAAAAACGGGTTTAGTTAAAACACGAAATCCACGATAAATGGGTGATTTTTCTTCCTTGTGATCAGCTTAGAATCTTCGTGTAAGCTATAAGTTTTTTAACTTTTTAATTAAACATTTTAAACACTTGTAAACACAACACATATTTCGTACAGATACAGTACAATCACATTCTCCTGTCTTCCTGTGGTGTGAAGAAAATTAGCAGGTGGCTGAGAAAATAGTGCACCACCCAGTGAGCAGAGCTAGTTGGGACACAGTGATGTCATCTCCCTCCCTGCACATAGCAGGGACCTCAGCTGCCTTGTCTGAGGAAGGTCTCCTTTAGGTCATGCGGCTAAAGATACACACACTCACACTGTAGCCAACAACAAGCTATAGTAGTGGATTATTTTTATATATCCGGCTATGCAAGAAAAAAGGTAATTCTCTGATCAGGCTTTGAACACCCTGGGTGCAGAGCACTACATGACAGCCCATTCCCTATTACCACTATAAGGACAATTATACATTTTTTTTTAAATGAACGTCAAATGTTTCCAAAATGTCCCCTTGTGATATTTTAGCTGCTTAGTTACATGACTCCATATTAAGATTACAATCAAGAGTTATTAAATCAGTTATTTTTCTTAAATTCAACTATTTCAAATGTTTAATTAAAAAGTAAAAATCTTACAGCATGCATAAAGATTCAAAGTTGATCACGAGGAAGAAAAATCACCCATTTGTCTCGCATAAAAGTGTTTAAGTATCTTAACCTGTTTTTTACAGCTTTAAAGTCATGCAATCTTTGAGTTAGGCAGGAACACGTCATTGTATCTATGGTTCCCTGTTGAATGATGCTGACAGACCAGGTTCAATTCCAGGCGGTGTACTATATAGTACAGTTTAAACTTTCTTTTTAATTCTAAGTTAAATTGTTGGCTCATTATTGGCTGCTAACATTTTGCAGTGGAGCTAGTTGGGACATGGTGACATCATCACCCTCTCTGCACATAGCAGGGACCTCAGCCACCTAGGTTGAGGAAGGTCTCCTTTATCTCATGTGGCTGGTTCCCTGTTGCGTTATGCTGGAGACCTGGGTTTGCACCCCAGGTGTTGTGGGATGAACTGGTGGGGTGGAGCAGCAGGGGCATGGAACCGCGACAGTCACAATTTGGATTAAGATAAAATATAGATTTTCTCAATTCGGATGTAAACCTGAAAGAGACACATCATGTTCACAATAAGCTATAATAGTGGACTATTTTAATGCATTCGGCTATATAAGAAACAAACTGAAAGTAATGCTCTGATCTCGCTTTGAACCACCTGGGTGCAGGTCACTACATTACAGTGCTCAATACCACTACAAGGAAGAAGACAAATGTCAAAATGTTTCCAAAACATCCGCATGTGATACTTCAGCTGCTTAGTTACACAATTCCATATTAATATAACTATCAAGTGATGTTAAATCACTACAACATTTATCTTTTAAAATAAAAGCATGTGGTGTTCTTACTACATATTCTTAGAAAAGGATAAAACATTGTAACTTTTTATGAAGTACAGAATATAACCATAATAATGTTAGAACAAGCATGTTAAAACAAGAACCCACTGTAAGTTACCAAGTTAAAGACTTTGATGCATAAAAAAATTCATGTATAATTAAATTATTTATGATGAAGGTGGGAGGTTGTGTACTTTTGTCCAACTGAGAAATCTTGCTTTTATAAAATATACTGACTTTTTAATGTTTAATGATTAACATGCTGTAATACACAGTTTAAAATTATTAAAAGTCTAAAGAGTATACAACTTAAATTCTTAATTGGAAAAAGGTTGTCCCTCAGCAATGACAGGGATTTAAAACCAGGTGTTTTCTGGCGACAGCTCAAATGCTGTACATGAGACACGAAGCTTTATTAGCCCCAACTGGCGGTTTTACAAGGTGCATCCGGAGACTATTATCCTATTTAAAAAAACATGCGGTTTATTGCGCCACGTCCACCATTTTTTTAACGCCGCGTACCTCGCTCATTTTCAATAGATCTGTATTTAATATACTGTGATAAATAAAATTAATACAAATATCAGTATAGTACACTTTAGTTTATTGTATTTTAGTATTAGAAAAAGAGTAGTTTTTTGGGCATTGGGCAAATGTTCAAGGTGAAAATTCTTCCACGAGGAGGGTATCTTTAAAATGGAGAAGATGGTGCCAAAAATTTTTTACGCTCCCTCTCTTTAAAGCCCTGGTCAAATACTCAGACAGCACATACAGTTAAAATTAAAACTGAACTTAAAACTGAACTAAAATGTCACAGTTGACATGGTGATGCATATGATCAATGAGTAACCATCGAAACAGGGTCAAAAATCAGTCACATTATTTTGGGACTGAATTTCAAAAGCTTAGCCTGTCAGCAACAAAGTAAAATTTACACAATAGGCTACCTCAAACTGTCAGAAACTCGGCTCTGTATTTGACTCTTATTTTACTTTTTAGTTTTAGAGGCGAGAAGACAACCCACTCTTCCCTCTGGAAGTCTGACCTGTCATCATCTTTAACCATTCCTTTGTTGAATAGCAGTTGTCAAGAAACAAGCAGAAAAAAGTGAATCCTAGCTACAATACATTGATATATTTTGTGGTAAGGGGAAGCAAAACATCAGTATTTACTGGTAGTAATTAGTGTAAGATTTAAATCAATTTCGATCAAGGTCTCCAAAACAAACAAGAAACGGAACATTTCAGATAACAATTACTTTGTGTTTACATAGAATAAGTAATTAGTTATTGAGCAATCTAATTTCTTTTTCATTTAAACAGTGAAATTTCAGCTGCAGAAGATTGCACCGGAGACATAACTAGCTTTGCTTGTCATAGAAGTTCAGGAAAAGGTGTCAAGTGCAATAATCTGGTGATCTGTAATAACAGTTTAACAATGTGCATAGAATAATGTAAAGATTCTGGAAACTAAACAATTAAAGAGCTCTGTGGGACAAAAGATAGAGTGGCTAAGGATCTGTGCCTGTGGCTGAAACACTGGCATTGTTCAAATCTTACGGCTGGCAGATAAATCCTGCTCCATTGGGCCCCTGAGCAAGGCCCTTAAACCCAGCTACTCCAGGGGTGCTGTATAAATGGCTGATCCGGAGCCAGCATCATAACATGTTTATATTTCGAGGCAGTTTGTTTAAATAACAAACTAGCTATGGATACATATGTGCTAGAGAAGTGGAAAGGCTGTTTTTTGGTGGAAGTGGAAAGGCAGCACTTTAAAATTTATCCTCAGTGAGTAACTGCAGCCATCCCATAGCAAGTTTCCATCACTGTGTATAGTTACATGGCCTCTTAAGTTCCATCCATTTTCTAATCTCTTTATCCAGTACATGGGACCTGGAGCCCATTCCAGCAAGCAACAGACACAAGGCAGGATACTCCCTGAATGTAACACCAGTCCAACACTGGGCAGACACAGACACAGACACAGACACAGACACAGACACAGACACAGACACAGACACAGACACAGACACAGACACAGACACAGACACACAGACACACACACACACCAGGGCCAATTTATCCAGAAGCCAATTAACTGTGAGAGGAAATTAGATCACCTGAGAAAACCCATGTGAACCCAGAAAGAATGTGTAAACTCCACACATACAGTACCCCAGGAATTGAACCTAGGGCCCTAACGCTTCAAGATAGCAATGCTAACCTCTGTGCCACCATTAAAAATATTAATTATTGATGACTGATAATTTATGGTAACACCTGGCTTTCTTATTTAGATGTATTTAAAACATTGAACTAAGTGTGACATTCAGAAATAAAATCAAAAATAGTTTGTGATATTTTTATACATAAAACTTTTCTAAAATGTACAAAAAAACTTTTAAAATGTATAAAAAGTGTCTTTAAGAAGTACAATGAGCTCCTGCTTTGTTTAACAATGGTTTCAAAAATAAAACTAGTGAGAAAGCTATGTTTCAAGATAAAAGATATGAAGTTAAAAGAAATGATTTGCATTATTTGATTAATTTTAAATACTAAGTTTTAAAGGCAGACGCGCTGGTTGACATACGCACTCCAAGCTACAGAATACTCTTTCTGTATTGCTGAGCTCCAGGCGTCCTTTCTCTCTCGGTGACGCCTCTTTTCTGACAGAGCTCAGTGAGCAGTAAAGCTATTTTCTTTGCCTCTGATTGTAAAAAAAATGACCAGCTGATCTGCTTCACACCACAGGAAGAGCGGAGGATGTGATTTTTTCTGTACGAAACACATGTTGCATTTACAAAATTAAACTGCTTTAAACATTTAATTAAAAAGGAAAATACTTACAGGCATACACAAAGATTCTAAGCTGATCACGAAGAAAAAAGATCACCCATTTTCCACACATAAAACGCATAGTGTAATATTCCATATTAACTAGATTTAAACATGCATAGTAGAGAGATTAAATGAAGCAATCTTTTCACTAACATCTAATGTACCACAAGTGCCACCTATCTATTACCTTTGGCTGGTGAATCATGTAGCGCAACGCAATGCATGAGTTTTACCATATTCAGAAGAAATAGAGCATTAGCTACAGTGATACATCCATTTACCTTCCTTTCCCTGTTGATGTCCATCTGATGCAGTTATAACACTTGATTACCTTCCTGTCTGGCCAACCCAAGGACCATCATATTTGCTTATATATATTCTTCTTTTGGGGATTGTAACTCACAACCAGTTCCTACTCCACTTCCGTGTCCGTGCAAAAGACCTAAAGCAACAATTTCTGTATTGGTGCAATGTCTTCTGCCACCCACTACAGAATTCCAGTCTCAGTCAATCTAGGATGTATTGGCTTTGTTGCCACCTGTTTGCTGTAAATGAATTAGAAGGCAATGACCCATCATTCAATTGCTTGCATCATAGCGCTTCCCATTCTTCTCAAGTCTGAAACCTTGTATATTTAAAACAACTAGATCCATCAAAGCTCAAGCCCCATTAGATCTGTCATTATAAAATAAAAAAATACTGTTTTGGGGTTCTTTTAATACTTTTTGTTTTTGGAAGTCTTGATGGTACAGACAGGACTATGTAATGCCAAGCACTAAAATATTACTTTTAAATATGAAAATATAAAATTATATAAAAGTAAACCATACCTTTATATTTGTCTTGTTTCATCATAATTAGAATTTCACCCAACATTTGTAATTGATCCAATGCAATTTGCTTATTGTTGATTGATATTTGTCATTTTTAAAATGTGTTTAATGCAAAAAAACAGTCATAAATCTCCTTTAAATAAAATATATGTTAATTATTATTTATTAGGTGATTTGATTTACTGGGTTTATGTTTGCTGGTATTTGTCTTATTACTTACTTAGTGAAGTAATGAAGGGGGGTGTGATTAAAGATGTATTTTCATAAAGAATTAACACACTATTAAAAATTAATAAAATGGAAACAAAATGAATTATACTTGACGCTATTATGAATTCACAATTTGGTGATTTACATAATACATTTAATCAATTTCATTCCAAACAAACTGTTCCTCAACATTTTCAACTGTTTTGTGTTCATCAACATTTTCAACTATTTTGAAATATAGAAGTAAGAAAAGAATGGACATTGTGTTCATTTGTGATTAATATTAACCTTTCTGTAATTCTTTAAAGCTACTTGAAATTCTTATATATATATGATTTGAGATTTGCCTTGAAGATTTTTTTACCTTTAAGTATTAGCAACACACAAACTGATTTTATAAAATATTTAATGAGTATATATATGATCTAAAGAAAATTTAAAATCTTACACCAACATTTATTCCTGAAGGAATTTAATTTAGTCTCCTTTCTCTTAAGTATTTTTTAAACCCACCTATATTGTAGTATCTTCAGAATGAGTGTATTTTTATTCAAATTTTGTTTGATGTTTTTGGTTTTGAAGTAGGTACTTACAGGAGGAATGTGATAAGAATATATCATATTAAACACAGGAACAAATTAATACAAAATCAGTAACAAGTTAATTATCAGGCAGAATCTGACCAATAGAAACAAGCAATATAATACTGATCCATCCAACCATTTGCTAACCACTTAATGAAGGACAGGGTTGTAGGGGAGCAAGAGCCTATCCTGGAAAGCAACAGGGGCAAGGTGGAAATAATACTAGCTACTGGTTTAATTTTTTCACAATGTTAAATACACATAAAAAACTACTGATAACTTTTCAGAAAACTAATTAATAATAATGTTATGGTTATTGAGTAGACTAGTTAATAATAAATAACCCTTTGCTAAGGTCAACATCTGTAGTTCTCAGGAGCTTTTAAACAAGAAAGGAACTGAGGTATTTTCTTAGGGGAAGTCTGAAAGACAATGATCAAAGAAACTGTCACAAATTATCAGCTGACCAACCAGGAGGATGAACCAAGTGCAGTACATCAGTGGTTAGGAGACAAAGGGAAAGGACCCAGAAGCTTCCGATCAAGGAGAGGGCTAGACGAGAGATGTGGTCAAGGGCGAAATCCGTAGTTCGTTTCCTTAAAGGCTTAGAGAAGATTTAGATAAAACAGCAAGGTAGGAGCTCCGAAGGGGCGACCAATACCAGGCAAAGAGCAGAGGGTTGTAGAGGGTTTAAATATTGTGACAGGAGGAAGCTGCGTTGACAGGTGGAGTGTCGTGGCTGGTTGATTTTTAGCATGGTTGTAATTAGTGTGAGGGCGCTTCCGTATGGGAATCTGGTTGGATGAGGTTGTGAAAGGAACTGTGTAGTTTACCTTGGTTAATTAAGTTCTGGGTAATTGATTAAGAGTCATTTACAGATGGGGAACAGAGTATTAAAAAAGGCAGGTAGCAGAAATTAGAAAGAAAAGGACCAGAGAGAACAGAAAAGTAGGACCAGAGAAAGGGAAAGACAGTAGAGAGAAGAAGAGAAAGTTGAGGTGGGAGGTTCTTCTTTCAATCAGCCTTTAAGACCAGATTTGAGTTAATGTTTTTGAGCCTTCTTAAGAGAAAGTGCTACTCTGTTGTTTAGGAAACTGGACTTCCATATACAGAAACCCTACGTTAAAAATTTACTTAAGAGCTAAGTGTACTAAAGATTTTTTATAATCATATATTCTCTGAATCACAGAGTTTATGCTATACTCATTATGGCCACATTATTGTGGTGAAAAACATTTTGATTGTGTCACCGGGAGGGCAGGAGGGGTGCCCAAGTGAGTCCTTTTAAAACAGAATGATGGCTCAGCCACAATTGCACTTAAGTGCAAAAGTGATGGTTATTAGGGCAGTGCTCTCCACAATCAATTATATATAGCAAAAAAAACAACAAAATGGAACTAGAATACACAAAAAAACAAACCCTTTCTCTAAGAAATAGAGACTAAGAGTCCTACCACTCTTAGGTCCTATCAGCTCCCCACTGCAGCTATAGCGAGACTAATCTCCTATTAGATCTCTCTCCCCCTCCTAAATAGGTACCGTATAGCCCTGCCCCCTCGGACTGTACCACTGCTACATAATTATGGAGCTGCATTTCACCCAAGATAAATTAATTTCCCAACATGGCAATTCCTTCATTTTTTTAAACAATAGTGTATACAGAATGTACAAAAAAAAATACCAACCCTGAATACATTTCACTTATTTTTAACCACCTGTAAAAGTGGTACTTCCTTTACCGGAAGATGTGCGCATGCACCACTCAGTGTTGACACTACAAAGCCAAGCTGAAAACAGGTATCAGGTTTGGACCAATGAGGCAACCATACCCGGAAGTCGGACAGCAACACGGAAGAGACAAACAGACAGAACGCTCTCTCACACAGCTAAGTACTAATAAACAGAAACATAACGATAGACCTACAGAGTTTGTGTTTGTGTCTCTACAGGTAACAGGAACTGATTTTGAAATAAGATGTGGTAATTTATTGCGTGTGTGCAATAGGAAACTGCTAGCCAAGCTCCCAGTGTGCACCCTCATGAGCTAGCTAGCCGACAGGAAAGTGTATGCAAGAACATGTGTAACTTAAGTTGGATAATGGCGGTCGTGTACTGTACTGTCTGCGGACAATGACAGAGATCCCTCTGTCACAGATTGTGATAGTACAAAAGATTCAAACAAGATGGCAGAAAGCTGTTGGGAATGACTCAGTCACCTGATTAACTGGAGGAAGACATTTACCTGAGTGATAGTTAAAAACTAGGAATCTTTAATTGGCTGTCAATGTCTGCTGTCATGGAAGATCACATAGCTTCTGTAATGCACTGCACCAGAGTGGGAAGAAAGCAAGGAAAAAATAAACAATGATCATGTGGACTTTATGTTATTTGGAAAAAAATATGCTTTTTTTGAGAAAGACGTTTTGGTTGTGGCAAATGGTATAGTTGCCCAGTTAATTACAGAGAGGGTTTACAGGAATAGTTACACCTCAAAAAGCTATGTTTTTGGAAGTTTAGTGCAATATGTAGATAAAAAGCTCTGATTTTCTACCATACAACTGTTTTCCCAAGATCTGCCAATTAAATTTGACCTGTCACTGTACCCTATGCCAGTGTTACATATGGTAGAGGATGCAGGTATTTCCATCTTGGGAACAGAAGACTCTAATGGTTGTTGGGTGATTTTGCAAGAGTTCCAAGATTTCCTGATTTTCAAACCAGGAAAAGAGGAAGAGGCTGAAGTATGCAAAAGTAAGGAAGAGGTAAGCAACCAACTGACTCTGCCCTAACAGTGAAAAACTGTGTCAGGGATGTATAATCCTCACCTGACAGAGAATGTAAAGGAGAAGGGCAATAAGATGATGCTGCTACACCCAAAAAAGTGTTGCTGGAATCTCCTGTGTGCATATTATCCGAATTCTGAAACCAGAAAAAGAGGGACAGTTTGGAACTTCAACATACAACTATGTCTGCACAGGGTCATGTGGTATAAATGTAAAAAATAAATATTTTAATATACAGATGTGTGTTGTGGTGTAGGTATACCAACATATACCTATATATACAGATGCAACCATTCAAAATGCACGGTAGAAACCCGTACCATGGGCAACTACACGCGAGCCACCGTGTTGTACCGCAGTAAGTGATTGGCTGGCCAAAATGACTGACAGGGGCACTCGTAGTGCATTGGTCGGTAGTGAAAAGATTTAATCATTTAATCTTTACTGTGCACGTTTTAATCTGCTTAGTATGGAATTTTACAACTAAATCGACATCTTTAGTAGCTGAGCATAAAAAGAAGTGGAGCATAACGCATCTGAAGGTCATAAACGATATAAAATTAGGAACATAAACATATTATTGTATGTAAACTGTACTGTATATGGCTGGTCTTGGTAGTTTAAAGAAAAAATACATACCAGTCTTTCATTTCTCCCTAAACATTTTAAGCATCAAAGTTTTATGAAACAGTCCCCAAATATGTGATTGCTGTATAGGATGAATTTTAATTAAAAAAATATTATTTAACAAGAAAAATAAGTTGTTTACGTTCCTCCGCCTAAGAATATAGTCAACGCAACGCAGAAACACAGCCACTAACTAGCAAAGAGAGGACATAAATGATTTTTTTGTTTATTTCTTTTGCACATTTATTTGAACATTTCCATCGAATGTACAAGCACTTGGAAACTGTCCAATCCCTAAATCGTCTGCATTTTCTTTACGCTCCAGGCATTCTCCCGGTCTGGCGCCGGTCTGTGTCTTCTAGGATATAATGCCGGCGATTTTTTGTACAATTTGGGTTTCCAATAATGCCGCAGCAAACTCTTGTTTTTATGTCCACTATAACAGACAATCTCCCTTGCTTTTAACAGAGCATTTCATAATTGCCTAAAATGATAATGATTTTAACTATACAACAGAATTCTGGGGTCTCCCTATACCAGAGATTATGGTACGGCTTCAGAATGGTGATTGGCTGACACCATCTGACACCCCTCTGATTGGGGAAAAAAGACCTGCTGATCTGATCTGCATACCAGGAAGACAACAGCATACAGTATGTTGTTCCCATTCAAAACATGTATTTTAAAAGTTTAATTAAGAATTAAAAACCTTACAGCGTACACAGATTTCTAAGCTGAATAAAAGGAGAAAAATCACCCGTGTTACGTACATACAAAGTGGTTAATAACTATCGAAACCTGTTTTATTTATTTTATTTTTATTTAGTTTAAGAGTTCCCGTCTCCCCCATTTACATTTAAATTGCAAACCCATGTTTAATTAAATATTTTTATTGATTCACAATCTGGCAATGTAATGTAAATCATTATCTTTGTCTTCTGCATAATAATGTTCACCTCTCTGTCCAGCACATTAATAATAAACTTTATTTTCGCCATCTCAGGTTTAAAGGTACCCCTGTCACGGAAGAATTTGACCTCGGAACGTTTACCCAGCGTAAATCATTTGTTGTCAGAATATCCTCGCCTCCAAACAAGAACAAAATTGCAACGATTTTATTAACTGGCTGTTTCAGTAACTTAAAGTATATATTTAGAGTAATAATTTAATAATATATGTAAATGTTTTAAGATATGTTTATGTTGTGAATGTCTGTAGATGGTATCTTATTTTTAGTTTTTGTTTTGTTTAACGTTCATTTTGTAAGGGAGAGTGTCATAGAGACGATTCCTTTACCCCCCATCTTGATTAAAATACATTTATTTTTTCACAATCTGGCAATGCCAGACAGAATTCACATTCGCTGCAGCCAAATGGCCTTGCAGATCCGAAAATAAAGGAACAAAACAATTATCACGCCCAGTTCCTCAATGGAATCGCTTTAACATGCTAATGCGTTGGTGTAACAGTCTGGGTGTGGCAAGGTTCTAATGTCTCCCGACTTCGGCGAAAGGAACCCATCTTTCATTGGAAGACAATGAACACATTCTAACCGTACATGAGAATATAATGCTGGCGCGCAGGCGCGGTGGGGTGCTGTACCAGTTTTTAAAAAAACTTTCACAGGTATTTTCAACCCCCAGCCGCTGTTGTTTCATCACTTGTTATCCTGTAAAGCGCTTTGAGAAGCATACTCTCCAGCTTGTCAAGTAGAGCTCCGGGGTTATTAGTGCTCCACTTACAGCAGCCCAATGTAAATACATTTTGTCTCCAAATCCACCACCACTTGTATGAATCATAGCCCTGCCAAACGATGCAAATTCCGCTGCAATGGTTGTGTGCAGGAATTATTCAGTATGGCATCTCCATGTTCAAGTAAACACTGCTCTGTGTGCAAATGCAAATGCATTTAAAAAGCCACCTTTAAAGGCGCTATATAAAATAAAGTTTATTATTATTAATAATATTGATGATATTCCTCCTCCCAGGACTTGTAAAATTGTTGTTGTTATTGTTGTTATCCTGTAAAGCGCTTTGAGAAGCATACTGTCCAGCATATTGTATTTCATTGCACTTTGACAGATCATTTTATAATCACTTGTTGTTAGAATATCCCCCAAGAGGATATTCCCCCCAAGAGGATATAGAGGATATCCCCCAAGAGCTATCCAGGTAACAGTGAAACAGGTCTACAGTCTATTTACATTAATTTTAAAGTCCTGGGAGGAAGAATATCATCAATATAAATAATAATATTTTATTATTATTTTAAATTTATTTTATATAGCGGCTTTAAAGGTGGCTTTTTTAAAAAAATACTTTTTTTAAATGAATTTGCATTTGCACACAGAGCAGTGTTTACTTGAACATGGAGATGCCATACTGAATAATTCCTGCACACAACCATTGCAGCGGAATTTGCATCATTTGGCAGGGCTATGATTCATACAAGTGGTGGTGGATTTGGAGACAAAATGTATTTACATTACACAGAGACTCAGTAGCAATAGCAATTAGCAATATCAAAATAGCAATATTATGGACACACAATTGACTTTAAAAAAAAAAAAATTGTTGACAGCTTGACACAAGATTATCAGTGAAAAGACCACAGGCATTCTTCCTCCCCCCTACATTCTCAAAGTAGAATAGAATTTATTATTTGTACAATTTATTACAGTGTTAAATTTAATATTATTGATTACTAATAGTTTATGCTAACAACTAACTTTCTTAACGCGAGAAGTACTACCGTAAGTACTGTATGTACTTACTGTACTTACTGTACTGTACTTAAGTACTACTACTGTAAGCAAAAAAAAAGGGGTTTTGGAGGGGGGGGGGGGAAGACTCGCCCCCTTCTACTTTGAAAATACCTGTGAAACTGGTTTAATTCGTCACAGCCAGCACTCCCGCAGAGAGTGATGAAAACTGCACCGCCAGGCGAATGCACATTAATATGTTGGGCTTTTGGGCTCAGGTGGATTTGTACCCTACAGTTCAACCTGCGGTACCGCTGTGTACTGTACATACAGTACAAATGTGTTATTTTGAAATATATGAAATATACAAAAAATGTCAATATACTGTAGTGTCCATAATATTTGCTATTTTCGTTTTTCAAAGAAGTGTTTCTGTTAAAAGAAAACTCATAGCAATTGCTGGATTTGAACACCCAACCTCACATTTATACAGTATTGTAAATCAGTCGCTTAAGCCATGACGCCACTGAGGCAAGTCATGGGACATGTACTGAAACAGTAATACAGATATAACAGTAATATGGTCGGAGGTCAACCACATGTAAGACTTTGGTGCTTAAAATGTTTAGGGAGAAATGGAGTATTGGTGTGTATTTTTTCTTTAAAATACCAATAACAGCAACATACAGTTTACATAATATGTTTATGTTCCTAAATTAATATCGTTTATGACCTTTATGACCTTCGTTATGCTCCTCTGCGTTTTATGCTTAGCTACTAAAATTTAGTATACAGTAAAGAGATTAAATGATTAAATCTTTTCACTAATGCCCAATACACCACATTATCTTCCGTGTTGCATTAACATTGGAATGTTTTTTTTACAAGTGTCAAAAGAAGCGATACACAACCTGTCTCCTCTATAACTCTTCAGTTTACAGAGAAATTCCGCCAGAGCCTCACAGCATTGTCCAATAATACTCTTCTTGTGTCTAATTTTTTGTTAAGCAGGATTTGAGCTACAGACCATAACAGACCAAAAAACAGATATAATTAATATCATTATTTCTTTAGATATGTGATTACATATTATATTCTCGATCATAAAACAGATAATTCTGGTCCTGGAATCGGACTGGCTGACACCCTTCTGAAGCGGTACTATAATCTCTGGTATAGGGACACCCCGGAAATTTGACTTTTTACTGTGTGATAAATTTTAAAGACTACTTCTTCGCGTAGATAAGAAATCGTAGATAAAAAAGCTTGGATTCTCATGTATCTGATACAAGTATCTTTTCATACAGTCTTTGTTGTGCTCTCGAGGATTCTTGTGATATTTTGAGCTCTGGTTGAATGATAAGTGTCGCAGTTTAAATAATTTTGGTTGTTAGGAATGATTAAACACTCCGTTAAAAGCAAGGGAGTTTTTATGTCCATTATAGTAAAAGAAAATGCCTGACAAAGTTGGGCTTGGACAGTTTCCAAGTGGTTATACAAATGTGCTAAAGAAATAAACAAAAAAAGTTATTTATTCCGTTATCATATTGGCTAGCTAATGTCCTGTCCTCGTTAGTTAGATTAACGAAATGCTGTGGTGTTTGTCAATGAAAAAAATAAAGTATTTTCGTTTAAAATGACGGTTAGAAAGAATGTGGACAAGCATAAAATTTTGAGTTTACAGCTTGTCCGAAGGCATTCATTATTAATACTATTAGTAATATCTTCGGTAAAGGCTTTGATGCATAAAATATTTCTGCATAATTAAAATATTTATGATAAAGGTAGGTTGTGTATTTTTGTCCAACTGAGCAATCTTGCTTTCATAAAATATACCAACTTTTTAATGACTGATGATTAACATGCTGTAATTCACAGTTTAAATTTAAAAGCTCAAATGCTGTACATGAGAGGTTAAGCTTTATTGGCTCCTCCTGGCAGTTTAACAAGGTGATTCCAGATACTTTCAGGTCAAATGACGAGTTGCACTGCGTGATACTGCGTTTTGATGCGACACGCACACCGCGGGGTATTTCTTGGTACACCGCGGTGTGCGTGTCGCATCAAAACGCAGTTTTGAATGGCTGCATCTGTTTCATTATATAAAAGCATCAGAAAAAGAGATTCAGAATGCAGTCTTCTGTGTAAAAAACTCGGTTTGAACATCATGGGAGCTGTTTTTAATATGCTGCTGAGTACAGAATATTTGAATTTTGCTACTGTCAACGTATTGTGTACAGTGCCTTGCGAAAGTATTCGGCCCCCTTGAACTTTTCAACCTTTTGCCACATTTCAGGCTTCAAACATAAAGATATAAATTTTTTATTTTATGTGAAGAATCACCAACAAGTGGGACACAATTGTGAAGTGGAACGAAATCTATTGGATTTTTGAAACTTTTTTAACTAATAAAAAAATGAAAAGTGGGGCGTGCAAAATTATTCGGCCCCTTTACTTTCAGTGCAGCAAACTCACTCCAGAAGTTCAGCGAGGATCTCTGAATGATCCAATGTTGTCCTAAATGACTGATGGTGATAAATAGAATCCACCTGTGTGTAATCAAGTCTCTGTATAAATGCACCTGCTCTGTGATAGTCTCAAGGTTCTGTTGAAAGCGCAGAGAGCATCATGAAGACCAAGGAACACACCAGGCAGGTCCGTAATACTGTTGTGGAGAAGTTTAAAGCCGGATTTGGATACAAAAAGATTTCCCAAGCTTCAAACATCCCAAGGAGCACTGTGCAAGCGATCATCTTGAAATGGAAGGAGTATCAGACCACTGCAAATCTACCAAGACCTGGCCGTCCCTCTAAACTTTCAGCTCAGACAAGGAGAAGACTGATCAGAGATGCAGCCAAGAGGCCCATGATCACTCTGGATGAACTGCAGAGAACTACAGCTGAGGTGGGAGAGTCTGTCCATAGGACAACAATCAGTCTTACACTGCACAAATCTGGCCTTTATGGAAGAGTGGCAAGAAGAAAGCCATTTCTCAAAGATATCCATAAAAAGTCTCGTCTAAAGTTTGCCACAAGCCACCTGGGAGACACCCCAAACATGTGGAAGAAGGTGCTCTGGTCAGATGAAACCAAAATCGAACTTTTTGGCCACAATGCAAAACGATATGTTTGGCGTAAAAGCAACACAGCTCATCACCCTCAACACACCATCCCCACTGTCAAACATGGTGGTGGCAGCATCATGGTTTGGGCCTGCTTTTCTTCAGCAGGGACAGGGAAGATGGGTAAAATTGAGGGGAAGATGGATGCAGCCAAATACAGGACCATTCTGGATGAAAACCTGTTGGAGTCTGCAAAAGACCTGAAACTGGGACGGAGATTTATCTTCCAACAAGACAATGATCCCAAACATACAGCAAAATCTGCAAAGGAATGGTTCACAAATAAACGTATCCAGGTGTTTGAATGGCCAAGTCAAAGTCCAGACCTGAATCCAATCGAGAATCTGTGGAAAGAGCTGAAAACTGCTGTTCACAAACGCTCTCCATCCAACCTCACTGAGCTCGAGCTGTTTTGCAAGGAAGAATGGGCAAGAATTTCAGTCTCTCGGTGTGCAAAACTGATAGAGACATACCCCAAGCGACTTGCAGCTGTAATCGCAGCAAAAGGTGGCTCTACAAAGTATTAACGCAAGGGGGCCGAATAATTTTGCACGCCCCACTTTTCATTTTTTTATTAGTTAAAAAAGTTTCAAAAATCCAATAGATTTCGTTCCACTTCACAATTGTGTCCCACTTGTTGGTGATTCTTCACATAAAATAAAAAATTTATATCTTTATGTTTGAAGCCTGAAATGTGGCAAAAGGTTGAAAAGTTCAAGGGGGCCGAATACTTTCGCAAGGCACTGTATATAGTTGACCCTTACCTGAATGAAAACAGGACATAGAGAAAGGGTTTCAGAAATCAAACAAAGCTTTATGCCTGTGCTTTCAGTCTGGGTAATTGGAGGCTGCGCTGTTATGCTTCCTATGGTGATATACGAAGCCGTATTGAGCAGAATTTCTCGCGTTGTGAACGTGTATGCACAGCGGTCCCCCCGGGTTCCAGTGAGTGAGTAATTATGCATCGATGAGTTCATTGTCTTTAAAATGCATTTGGTTTGAAGGCTTTCCCTTGCGAAGATATGAACAAAAGAATGTTCGAGCATGGTCAAAAAATGGCTTAAATATGACATAGTGAAGGCTGTGAAAACAGTCACAATGTACTTTGTACACACAGCAAGTGTTTTCGTAACTCTAGGAGGTTTTGTGAAAAAGCTACAGCCGTGCCAAAAGTCCCCACACACACTGCCCCCACTGTGATTAGAATATACACAAAGCACTCAAATCTTTAGAGTAGATGATCAGGTGTTTCGCAGACCTAGGCATAGTACGTAAATCAGGCTTTATGAACTCACACCTGGGATTCGATTAATTAGGGTTATTAATTATTAGAGTTCATAAAGCCTGAATTACGTACAACGCCTACACCTGCGAAACACCTTTGCTAGTTAATGCTACTTCACTTTCTCAGGCGTGATTTTTTTAAGGCAAAAACCAGGCTAACAGGCTTGTTTTGTGATCTTCCTAAGATTGTTAAGCGCAGTGTCAAAATGTTTCCATATGAAAGGATTCATATGAAAGGCAGTGACGTCACCGTCCTGAGGCGTATGTGTGTGTTAGATCTGTGATGTGGTTGAGTATGAATTGTGGTGAGCCTCTGATTGGGGAAAAAAGACCTGCTGATCTGTTCTACAGACCAGAAAGACAACAGAATATGATTTTTTTCTATTCGAAACGTATTTTAAATGTTTAATTAAGAAGTAAAAACCTTACAGCGTACACAGATTTCTAAGCTGATCAGGAGGAAGAAAAATCACCTGTGTTTTGCGCATAAAAAGTGGTTACTAACTATCGAAACCTGTTTTTATAGCTTTTAAAGTCGTGCAATGTCTAAGCAGGAACACATCATTGTATCTTATATATGAAAAATACATAATATATCTTATATATGAAAAAGTGTGTGTGTGTCTCTGTACTCAGCTGTACTGAAAAATAAAGCACCGTTATTCATTCAACGAGTGCCTGAGTCACTGTGTCCATCCTATATAATAATGCCACAATATTATAAACGCCCCAGTAAGGCTGGGCAATCGAATTTTTTAATTAAAAAAAAAAATGAGATGTAATTATGTGTTCCTGCTTAACTTAGAAATTGCAGGAGTTTAAAAGCAATTAAAACAGGTTTCGATAGATAATAACCACTTTTTGTGCACAAAAAATGGGTGATTTTTCTTCCTCGTTATCAGATCTTTCTTGGAAAAATATCTTACCCGCTGCAATCCGGGCACAGAAGTCAGACAGGCAGGGGGGAGGGGGAATTGTGAAACCGTTACCTGTCCTGGATAAAGCGGTAAGAAAATAGGTGGATTTACACCTGTGAAAAGTGTTCCAATTTTTATGCGATACAGAAGACATTATTCATAAAAAATGATCTTGTACGATCTGTAAACTGAAAATGTATGAAGGAAACGTTGTGTATCGCCTCTTTTTACACTTGGAAGAACATTCCAATGTTAATGCGACACTGAAGATATTATTAATTACCTTTTAAATCTGAAGGGAGATCTAAAGGGATTGACACGGTACAGGTTCCTGCTACTGTAGCTATTCAGAGGGAAAGATGGTAATGTCACAGCGCAGGCGAGTAGACACCCTCTAATGTCAGGTGTATGCGTTAAATATATTTAGATCTTTGAATTAATGTTGTTATTGATTTCTTTAGCCTCACAACATTGTCCAATAATACTCTTCTTGTGTCTAATTTTTAGTTTAGCAGGATTTGAGCTATAGACCAAAAAAAACAGGATTCACTTTTTTTCATTGTTCATTAATTATTCATTCACTATTCATTGTTATTAATAAATGCCTTAGATTCGAACATGTTGTGATATTTAGAAATATAAAGTGTCCATAATATTGCTATTTTCGTTTTTTCAAAGAAATGTTTGTTAAAAGAAAACGTATGGCAATAGCTGGAGTTGAATACTCAACCTCTTGCTTATACATCAGTCACTTAAACCATCACACCACTGACACAGTCACATAGGAAGCATTGAAACAGCCCTACATATATCAATAGATATGTGTATATACTACTGTTTGTGTTACAGTACATGAATATAATTATATAATTATTAATTTCTTTAGATAAGCGATTCCATATTATATTCCCTATTAATCAAATTCTAAAAGTATGCTTTGTTTACTCCGATAACGAGCGTATTCGCAGAAAGAGGTAAATGATCACTTTTCACAAAGTATATAAATGTACAGTAATATGGTCAGAAGGAGCACGTAAAAACGTTTCCAAAATAACCACATGTAAGACTTTGATGCTTAAAATGTTTAGGGAGAAATGAAATACTGGTGTGTATTTTTTTCTTTAAACTACCAGTACCAGCAATATACAGTTTACATAATATGTTTATATTCCTAAATTAATATTGTTTATGAGCATGTGAAAGGCATGGTGAATCGGAGATTCTCAAAACTTACTTTGTATGATTGAAAACGAATACGTGATCGAATCAACGAAAAGTTGCGGTGTTACTTTTTGTCAATGAAAAAATAGTCTTTTCGTTTACAAAGATGGTTACAAAGAATGAGGACCAGAGTAATATTTTGAGTTTACAGCTTGTCCAAGGTCATTCATTATTAATTATATTAATAATATCTTCGGTAAATATTTCTGCATTATTAAAATATTTATGATAAAGGTAGGTTGTGTACTTTTGCCCAACTGAGAAATCTTGCTTTCATAAAACATGCTAACTTTTTAATGTATGATGATTAACATGCTGTAATAGTTTAAATTTAAGATCTCAAATGCTGTACATGACAGGTTAAGCTTTATTAGCTCCTCCTGGCGGTTTACAAGGTGATTCCGGATACTATTGAAGTAAGATGTGAAGATGGGGTTAATTTTAAGTCCTTTCTGCATAAAGATTAGACTTCTTAGTCTGGAGTTTATGGCAGGAAGGGTGTTAACTGATAAGGATTCCAGATGCGAGCTAGGAGAGCTAGGGAACCAACTGGGACTTAATCCCTGACCATTCGGCCAAAAAGCTGTAAACTGGCAAGACACGTGACCTCCCCCCTTTAACATAATAACGAATGACGTCAGAGCAGCAAGGAAGGACTATATAAACCTAATGTTTGTACCGGCACCTTGAACAATATTTCGGTTTTGTTGTTTCTTGCGGGAAACAAGACTTTGGCTTTATTGTTCCTTGCATGCAATAAACTCATCTGTTTAACTTCATCTCGGGATCCAGAACCTTATTCTTTCTGTTACAACAATTTTGGCGTAGTCGGCGGATGCTCCAGAAGGAGCAGAACCTCCCATCGGCAGGAGAGATGATCAGCGTGCACATTACTAAGAGGTAAGGACTCCTCTTTTTTTAAAAAGTCACGATTCTCTCGTCTGACCAATTGGGAAGTCTCTGCTCCCTGCGAGACTCGCCTGAGATGACGGAGTAAACATGAGTTCCTGGATTCCTCTGGCCCGGGGAAGACACCAGCGTATGTAATGGGTGGTTTGCTGTAAGCCCAGAATCTTGGTCTGGCAGGCGGTCCGCGGTATTATGCACAGGCGTTCGAAATTGGTATATGCCTTAATTGAGCGCGGAGCTCAGAACTGGGTTGGGCCTTTAATGTGCACAGGAGTTCTGAAGCTGAGTTGTGCCTTAAGGTAGGCACGTAATCGAGAACTGGTTTGTCCTTAATTGCACGCATGAGTTCTGGGGCTTAGGACTGGGTTGGACCTTGTGTGCCCAAGAGTTCTAAAGGTGGAGTGGTGCTTTAAATGCACGTATAATCCAGGACCGGTTTGGCCTTAATTGCACTCAGGGGTCCTGAGATTAGCTACGTCTTGATCGTGCACGGATTGTCTTGGCGTGGTTTTTTGTTTTAGAGGGAACAGGAGAGAAGTAGATGATATATATACAGATGCAACCATTCAAAATGCATGGTACAAACCCGCTGTACGGTAAACTACCCACAAGCCACCACAGGGCACCGGGGTAAGTGATTGGCTGGCCAAAATGACCGACAGGGGCACTCGTGGTGCATTGGTTGGTAGTGAAAAGATTTAATCATTTAATCTCTTTACTGTGCACATTTTAATCCGCTTAGTTTTGAATATTTATATGGAATTTTACCACTAAAGGGAAATTTTAGTAGCCGAGCATAAAAAGAAGAGGAGCATAACGCATCTGAAGGTCATAAACGATATTAATTTAGGAACATAAACATTACTGTATGTACGTAAACTGTACTGTGTATGGCTGGTCTTGGTAGTTTAAAGCAAAAATACACACCAGTCTTCCATTTCTCCCTAAACATTTTCAGCATGAAAGTTTTATGAAACGGTACCCAAATATGCGATTGCTGTATAGAATGAATTTTAATTTTAAAAAATTATTTAACACAAAAATTAAGCTGTTTACATCTTCCGCCTGAGAACAGTCACCCGTTGCTACCCAACGCAGAAACACAGCCACTAACTAGCAAAGAGAGGACATTAGCTAGCCAATATGATAAAGAAATAAATGATTATTTTGTTTATTTCTTTTGCACATTTATTTGAACATTTCCATTGATTGTACAAGCAAACTGTCCAATCCCTAGTTCATCAGGCATTTTCTTTTACGCTGCGGGCATTCTCCCGGTCTGGCGCCGGTCTGTGTCTTCTAGGATATAATGCCAGCGAACTCTTGTTTTTATGTCCACTATAACAGACAATCTCCTTTGCTTTTAACCGAGCGTTTAATAATTTCCTAAAATGAAAATGATTTACTTTATTTCCCTCACGGGATCAATAAAAGTATCTATCATCTATCTAAACTATGGGACAGAATTCTGGGGTCTCCCCATACCAGAGATTATGGTAGGGCTTCAGAATGGTGATCGGCTGACACCATCTGACACCCCTCTGATTGGAGAAAAAAGACATGCTGGTTTGCTATACATACTGTACCAGGAAGAGGATTTCTTTCTATTCGAAACTTGTATTTTAAAAGTTTAAGAAGTAAAAACCTTACAGCGTACACAGATTTCTAAACTGATCAGGATCGTTATCTTTGTCTTATCCATAATAATGTTCACCGCTCTGTCCAGCAAATTAATAATAAACTTTATTTTATATAGAGTTTTAAACGAATAAGTAATTAGATTGCTTATAAACCTAATCGCTTTTTCTACATAAACACAGCGTGATTGCTCTCTGAAAATGCTTTTTCTTTTCTTTTTTGGCTCAGATTTCAACTATAGATCGTATTATTTTAAACTTTCTTGGAAAAATGTATTTTATGTAAACCATGTTTGCTATTAATTCATTTAGGGCTAGAATATGTTTATTGTCTTCCAATGAAAGAAGGGTTCCTTTCGCCGTAGTCGAGTTGACATTAGAAGCTTGCCAAGCCCGGACAGTTACACCAACGCATTAGCTTAAAATGTTAAAGCGATTTCATTGAGGAGCCTAGCTTTCTTAACTAGTAAGTACTGTACTTGCTGGGTTTTTGAGGGGTGGAGGTGTCTTTCGCTGGAAATCTCGCCCCCTTCTTCTTTGAAAATACCTGTGAAACTGGTTTAATTGGACACAGCCAGCACTCCCACAGAGAGGGGGGTTGTATTTGCAGTGTATCGGTATACAGTAGATGGGAAAGCCAGAGCCGACCGCTACGCCGCCCACGTGTTATGCTCTTCGTTAATGTCTAAGCCGGAGCACATCATTATATCTCATTTTGTATTTCTTAAAGAAAAAAATAGTTTGCCCAGCCTAACAGTATTGTTGTTATTGTTTTTAACCTGTAAAGCCCTTTGAGGAGCCACCTTTAAAGGCGCCATATACAATAAAGTTCATTATTATTACTATTGTTAATTTTCTGGACAGAGAGGTGAACATTATTACACAGAAGACAATGATAGCGATTTACGTTGCATTGTGCATTGTGCTGCTGTAATACAGTTTTAAATAATTAAAAGTCTAAACAGTATCAGCTTTATTTATGGGTTTTAAATAAAGGCGATTTAAATGCGATTTAAATCAATATAAATGTTTATATTGTAACGCATAGGTGACTATTCATTGTTATTAAAATGACTTAAATTCGATCATGTTGTGATATTTAGAAATATACATTTGTTTGGTGCGAGTGAAGTTTTATTTAATCTCTGAGCCATACTGATTCTTATGGAAGCCAGTTTCTGCCAGGGAGTAAAAATAAAACACACTATGGTATTCTCTCCGATGCAGTGCAGTTAAAAACATATCTCTGATGCTGTTCCTAAATGAATATCATTTATGATCATCAGATGCTTTATGCTCCTTTTCTTTTTTCCAGTGGATTGAACAGGGAGAGGCATTTCATGATGTACTTTTCACTGATGAAACAACAGTGGCTCTGGAAAAGTTTTCAACCATGTCGTTTTATAAAAAGGGGAGATATGTGAACAAGTAAAACCCAAAACAAACATGTATGCCATACGGCGTACGCGTTACTGAAGCTAAAAGTTTAGCCTTTGTCACTAATGTAACCACTAAATAAAGACATAGAAATCCCTACATTACAGACTGTATATGGCTGGTATTGGTAGTTTAAAGAAAAAATACACACCAGTATTCCACTTTCTCCCTAAACATTTTAAGCATCAGAGTCTTACATGTGGTTATTTCGGAAACGTTTGTACGTGCTCCTTCTGACCATGTTACTGTTTACTGTTACTGACCATATTAACTTTAAGTGCCTGTGGGCACTTTCCCTGTCCCTGGGGGGTGGACCGTCTTTCATTAGAAGGTTAGTCTGTTCTACTCTGAGAATGTAGAGGGGCTGGAAAGTGCCCGCGGTTATTTAATTAGTATTAAAATTCGCACTGATTCCCGAAGATTCAGACATAGAAATATTCATGCGTGGTTAAAAAAATGGCATAAAAATGACAAAGTGAAGGCTGTGAAAACATTCACAATGTACTCTATACACAAAGAAAGTGTTTTCACAACTCTAGGAGGTTTCGTGAAAATGCTACAGGTGGGCCAAAATTTTTTTTTTAATTCAAGGTGACTTTACCGTGGTTTTCATTTTCAGATTGTGAATCAAAAAAGGCATTTAATTAAACACGCAATTGCGATTTTAATCAATTACTTTATTGATTGAAACAACACATTCTGTACAGATACAGTACAGTCACATTCTCCTGTCGTCCAGTGGTGTAAAACGAATTAGCAGGTGATTGAGATAACAATGCACCGCCCACTGAGTGGAATGTTCTCATTTGTTCTCAAGTGTAAAAAGAGGTGATAATTCTTAATAATTCTGTGTCGCATTAACTAACCTCTTCAGTTTATTCCACCAGACAGTACATTAATATAATTATATCGTTATTAATTTGTTTAGATACGCAATTCCATATTATATTTCCTGTTAATAAAATTCTAAAAGTATGCATTTGTCAGATAACAAGCGAATTCACAGAAAAGGTTAAAAGACTATCACTTTTCACAAAGTATATAATCCTAATATGGTCAGAAGGAGCATGTAAAAACGTTTCCCAAATAACAAAATGTAAGACTTTGATGCTTAAAATGTTTAGGGAGAAATGGAATACTGGTGTGTATTTTTTCTTTAAACTACCAAGACCAGCAATATACAGTACAGTTTACATACAGTAATATGTTTATGTTCCTAAATTAATATCGTTTATGAGCATGTGAAAGGCATGGTGAATCGGAGATTCTCAATAATTACTTTGTATGATTGGAAACGAATGCATGATCGGATCAACTAAATGCTGTGGTGTTTCTTTTTGTCAATGAAAAAATAAACTCTTTTCGTTTACAAAGACAGTTACAAAGAATGTGGACCAGAGTAATACTTTGAGCTTACAGCTTGTCCAAGGTCATTCATCATTAATACTATTAGTAATATCTTCGGTAAAGACTTTGATGCATAAAATATTCCTGCATAATTAAAATATTTATGATAAAGGTGGTAGGTTGTATACTTTTATCCAACAGAACAATCTTGCTTTTATAAAATATACCACCTTTTTAATGTTTAATGATTAACATGCTGTAATACACTGTTTAAATTTAAAAGTCTAAAGAGTATACAACTTAAATTCTTAATTGAATAAAGATTGGCCCTCAGCAGTGATCGGGATTCAAAACTGACGTTTTCTGGTGACAGCTCAAATGCTGTACAGGAGAGGTTAACCTTTATTAGCTCCACCTGGCGGTTTTACAAGGTGATTCCGGATACTATTAACATAATCTAATTTGCATACGGTGTGATGCGGTATACTGCGACACGCCCACTGTGTTATACCGCAGCATACCCCGCTTGTTTTGAATGGCTGCATCTGTATATGTATGTTTTTGGTGTTTTCCTTGTTTGTGAATACATATACACACACGACACTAACATAAACACACCTCATAATAAAGGAGCAAAACACTAAGTAGCAGGATTTAAAGGATGCTGAGATCCGAGAATAGCCCTGATAGAGCTCAGTGCTTAAGTCCACCCCAGGGCAAAAGCAGCGATGCTGGCGTTCTGGGGATGATGAATTACTGATCAAGGAAGGGAGTTCTTGAGGTCTCATTCCTTGCCTGTGAACAGTGCTGTGTAAGTCCTCTCTAAAGACTCTGAGAGGCATTTAGATCTAGAGGTAACAGACACCTTAGCTGAATGAGTGCAGGAGTGCAGGATTTCCAAAGTGAAAGCATCCCCCTACTGTATGAGCTGTTACCTCACACATGACAAAGTAACTCTTAAAGAGACCGAACATGTATGCTAACTGATGGTCTGAGAAAGTAGTGTAAGGGTCCGTTTATATATCGAAAAAGTGTAAAGTAAAGAAGGAGAAAAATATGGGAAAAGCTGAGTTTGTCAGAGGGAGTTTGTGGCAAAGACACCTGTAAAGAAAGCATATGAGTATTGGCAAAGGCACAAGGATGTAGCTGCCATCCTGGTGCACGGCTGGCACCAGTGGTGGCAGATACATGAGGAAAAAAAGAAAGAGAAATTGGAATGCGATTACTGAAAAGTGTGTTTACGGGAGAAAAAAAACTAGAAAGAAAAGATACTTTACTCGCTACAAAGAGTATGAACAAAAGCAAAAAGAGGCTGTGCAGGAGGATCGAAAGCTGAAAAAGGGGTACAGACTGTCAGACTGGTGTTTGGTCTGAGCAGGACTGTCGGAAAGTGTCTGAGCAGTGGTAAAAAACAAACAAACAGACAGATAATAAGCGATGTCGAGTTTTATGAGAAGTTGCGCTGTTAAAAGGAAAAAGGATTCATGTAGAAGTGAATCAAGAATACAGCGCATTGTAGAACGAAGAGAAAAATATATTCTTGATGTGTATGTGTGTTTTATGAATTTGTGTGCCGGCATGTATGTGTGTAACTGTGAGTTTGGTATAGTAAATGATGGTACGAGTGTGATTAGCCAGCCGGACTGGCTAGAGATGTAACTAAAGAGACTTGACGAAAATCAACTTAAAGAGATTGGAAAATATAAGAGCGCCTGAAATGTATAAGTACAGTACAGGTGGACTTAAAAGGAGTTAGATAAACAGTTTTTGTATTTATATACAAATAGTTGTAATAGTGGAAACAAAAGTTGGATTTATTCGAATGTCTCGAAACCAGACATGTTGAAATGTTGTAGGTTTAGAATCATGACTGGGGATAACACCACTGTGAGATTTGCAAAACTGAATAATCTCCACCGACAGATAGGGATAAATATGTACACGAAGGTGTGAGCAGTTTACATAGGGTATATTCCACAGAAATTGGATAAATCTTAGAAACAGAATAGACAGGCTGACAGGGAAAAACAGTGAAAAATGTATCACCCTTCTAAGAGCTCTGTCTGGGGAGAATAAACAGTCTTGTGAGAGATCTGTTTACCTAACCATTAGATCCTGTAAATCCCTTGTAGCCTCCCTAAGTCTGTCCCAGTCCAGTGAAGTCTGTCCCAGTCCAGTGCATAAAAGGTGATAAACCTAAAATGTACTGTTAATGGTGAGTCGGTTTCTCTGTTATGGGAAACTGGAGCACTACTGTCATGCTTGTCTCACTTCAAAGTGCGCTATAGAGTAATGTATATGGGGAGACAGCAGGAGGCCACAGGAGTATTGGGGCAACAAGTTTTACTTGCAGAGTACCAGATTTTAACATTGATTTTAACATTCACGTGGTGAATGTGGGTGGTTATATCCCAGATCTATTGGGTTGGAATATTATGCATTACTAGGAACGACTATCCAGAACAGGGTATAACGTGGCTTAAACTGATTGTGATCACTCAGTATGTTGATGGTATTCTGAGTGCTTCCCCTGACGAGGAAACCCACAAGTCTGAGTTGCTTCAGGTTTAGAGTGTCTTATAGTAAGCAGTTATGATAAGGCCCTTTGTGTCTAGCAGTGTGTAATTTTAACAGGGCCTGGGTTAAATGTTTTTACGGGGTGAGCACAACTTTCAACAGATCTGCTTAAGGGGGAGTGCAGCCCAAGAACAAGATTGCCTTGGCTCCAGCAGCAAAAGCCGCCTGTAATAATTTGAAACAAGCTCTCTTACAGGTGCTGAGACTGGGTTTCCTCAGATGGATCAACCATTCCTTTGTATGTAAGTGTGGAAATTGGGTTCTGGGCAGCTTTGCTGATGCAGGAGGATGGAGGTAGGCACTATTATACCATTAGATGCTGTAGCCAAAAGGTGGGGGACAGTGAAAATTTAAGAAAATGTAATACTGTTTATTGATGGGTCCTCTCTGATGCATTAGGAAGAACAGAGAACAGGCTGAGCTGTTACAACAGAATTCGAGGTGCTAATGATCAGAAAAATGCCCCTCCAATGCCTCAGCGCAGCAAGCCAGTTTAGAGCCCTGATGGAAGATTGTAAAAAGAAAGATGTTAAAGAGTTACTGTATATGTATATAATGTATGTATTTGTTGCATGTAGGCCACAATTCTTGATGGCTATGGAGAAATAGGATTCTCTCACAACGGCAGGGACTCCAGTTAAGAATACTGGGCTTGTCTCTGAACTGATTTGTAGTTTTACAGCTGCCAACTGAAGCAGCTGAAGTAAGGTGTAAATAACACAATAAATAAATAATTCCAGTAACTCAAGATAACAACCGAGCAGATGCAGATGCCTTGCGAGCGAGACTGGGAGTCTGAGACCCCCGTGAAACCTCTACTGGGGAAAAGGGAGAATTCAGGTTGAGGCCTCTAAAAGATCTGGTTAGATGTGGGTAGAAAAATTTGTGAAAAGAATGTGGGGTTGTATGATGATGGGGTGTGGGGCCGTCAGGACACCATGCTCTCACAGCTCAATGCCATTTTGTAGCCAGAAATTCATGCTGATGGATACCCAGGTGTATGATAAAGATGATTCGTGGTGCGGACTGCCCTGCCCCTTGGATACTGATCTAGGGGCATACTACACTGTGAAGGTGTGACAGGCTGTGATCGCCTCACTAGTGGTGAGATGAAAGTCACATTGTCCCCATCACCCACAGTCTGAAAGACCAACTAAGGAAATATCAACTGAAGGAACACCATGGGTAGATGCTCTACCTGCGGTTCTGTGCAGTTTGCGGGCTGGAGCAAATGGAACTGTGAGACTGAGCCCATTTGAGATCATCACGGGCAGCCAAAGAAACTCCTTGGAGGCCAAGTTTGGCTAATGGACTGTTGAATTTACTATCTCTCTATTACAGTATTGTAGGTTTGTTAACTGAAGTGGTGCACAGGGCTCGTGAACAGGTGCTGGACGATTGGGGACCTCCAGTAGAGTTGAGACACGACCGGATACCTGGCAAGTGGGTGTAAGTGAAGAAGAGATATCCTGCCAGACATTGCAATCCTGCTGGGACGGACCATATCAAGTGCCACTAACTACTGACTTTGCCATCTGAGTGACAGGATGAGATTGATGGATCCACACATTGCACTCTCACTGAGCCACTGCACCAGAGACTGAGTGAACAGAAAGAAGGATGTTGTTACCGTTTCTGTGTCTGATGCTTCCTAAGGTGGACCAACAGTGTGCTTGTTAGGCCTGAGGAGCATTACTGGGGATATGGTATCAGTACATTCTAGGTGTTGGCATATGTATCAGCCAAAAAATGATGATCAGAGTTGGGTCAATATTGCTATTCCAAGATCCTGACGATAGATCTCCACATGGCTGAGGTCTGCGTTTGGGTCCTGGGGTAGGACTTTATTTATTTGTAGGATTAGAATTGTGTTATATGTATAATTGTAAATATCACTTGTACAAAAACATCAATCACATCTCGTTGTAACCGTGGAACGCACAATGTCATGGTAATGCATGCCTGTACATCTAGAAAGGAAAGATCTGCCCTGACATTGTATGTGTAAAAAATAGGCAGTACTGACGTATGCCATATTTTATAAGGGGGGAATGAAGTAAGATGTGAAGACGGGGTTAATTTTAAGTCCTTTCTACATGAAGATTAGACTTCTAAGGCTAGAGTTTATGGCAGGAAGGGGGTTAACTGATAATGATTCCAGATGCCAGCTAGGAGAGCTAGGGAACCCCCTTGGACTTAATCCCTGACCATTTGGCCAAAAAGCTGTAAACTGGCCAGACACGTGACCTCCCCCTTTACCATAATAATGAATGACGTCGGAAGCAGCAAGGAAGGACTATGTAAACCTAAAGTTTGTACCAATATTTCGGTTTTGTTGTTTTTTGCAGGAAACAAGACTTCGGCTTTATTGTTCCTTGCATGCAATAAACTCATCTGTTTAACTTCATCTCGGGATCCAGAACCTTATTCTTTCTGTTACAACAATTTTAACATAATCTAATTTGTGGTATGACGCGAAATGACGCGTTGTACGCGACATTTTGATGCGACACGCCCACCGCTTTTGCCACAGCGTTCAAAGCTTGTTTTGAATGGCTGCATCTGTATACCCATTTAATGTTTTATGACACAAACACTGAACATTCTGTACCATTAGCATTCCAGGCCAGTAGCCAGGAATAATCAGATATATTTGCATTGGCATGTGGACAAAGCTATGCAGGTTAGATAGCTCCCAAGGTCAAAGATGAAGGTACAGTCACCCACCAATCTGAAGTATGTTGCTAAGACTGAGCTTTAACAGTTGATGGCCTAAAGGTCAGTTTCTAATAAATTAAGAACAGAACATTGATGCTGACAATCTTCATCTAAATATGCTGAACCTCTTCCTTGGAGTGAGTAATGTAATTACATATAATGCAATTAAATTGCTGTCAAAGATACCTAAATAAGACCATAAATAGCAAACTAAGTGGTGAATGGTCGGTTCAGGAAGTCCAGCTTAGTTTATTGGAAATAGAGTCGATAATATTCAGTTCAATTCAATTTATTTTTGTATAGCACCTTTCACAACAGGTTGCCCCAAGGCGCTTAACAATGCAAGTAACCATACATTTTGTGAATACAGAACAGAAGACCAGAAGACAACGAAGGAGAGGAACCAAAAACTACAAAGGAGAAAAAAACCCTCTAGGGGTCCAAGGTCAACTGGCTGCCCAACCCATTTGGGTATGTTAACATATATATAATTTAAAAAGGAAATAAATGAATGAGGGTATTGATCCATCCGTCCATCATGTCTTCTGTATGTCAGTACTCCATGCAGATCTCTGTAGAACAGCAAAATCCTCCTAAACAATAACTATATCCACAATGTCCCTCTTGGATCCATGGCAGTGATGCAGCATTCATTTGGATAGGAGACTAGGATAGTTTGGTCAGAACAGATTATCTACCTGGTGGGCCAACATAGAGACACACAATGGCATGTACAGCAGCACCAGCTGCCATGGTTGCAGCAGGCTATAATGTAAGGTGTGAGTAGGCTAGGCTAAAGTAATTGGTCTTCAGTCTGGATTTGAATACTGAGATTGAATCGGCATCCTGAGTATGGGGTGAGAGACTGTTCCATAAGCTAGGGGCCCTGTAACTAATGTGTGGAATATGAAGATATTCATATTATAGACATATCTATTGCTCTAATTTTGTATAGGTGAAAAAGAAAGATAATCCCTCCTTCAAAAAATAACCAAAACTCCAGAGAGTATATCTTACTCTTTGGGGACTAAAATTTAAGTTAATTGTTAAGAAATACACCAGAGATGTAGCAGAATTTTTTTTATTAATTTGAAGAAACATCCATATGCATTAAGGAGACCTGAGGCGAGTATTTTAAATCCTCAAAGGCACTGACAAATCAACCCAGCAGAAAAATCACAGTTAAAACTGAGAAGAGGAGCTGTTTCTTTACCCAAAGAAGTGGGAGTTATGGAACAAGCTACACAACTGTCACAGAAGCCGGAGGCTAGGTGTGGAAAGAGACCGGCAAGATGAGAAGACAGGAATGGATTAAACACGGGGGTTCACTCTAGGCTCAAGGTATCGGGCGGAGTTTGGGACGAGACATAAGCCCTCAGGTAGCGGACGTGGGGCGACCTGGTGAGGCGAGCCTCTCGACAACCGATCCCAATGCCAAGGACAGGATAGACTGGACATAAATAAAAAACCTCCACCAGAGGCACCAGAAGCACATGAACAGACACAGCAAAGCAAGGAACAGGACAGAAATGTGGAGTGCCCTCTAGAGGTAGGAAGAGGGTCGTGATAGTACCCCCTCCCCCCTTTAAAGGCAGCTCCGGACGCCCCCCGAAAAATAATAAGCTGCTCAGCACATGCTTGGTTAGTTATCATTCATGGCTCTAAAGCAGGGGTGTCAAACTCATTTTTAAGCGGGGCCAAACTAAAAACATTAAATCATGTTGTGGACCACATATGCAGAGATAAATACGGATTAGAGTTTTATTATAAATCTTTTCATATATGCAAGTGAAAGTAGCCTATATAAACAAAATATTGCTTCAGTATTCCTCTATTTAAGAATATGGTTGAGCATTTCATGAAAGAAAATGTATTCAAGATAAAAATAAGATCAAACATTTTAGTTAATTTTGGGGAATGTAACTATATTGCACAAAATGAATTGAAATAAAGACATGAATTGAAATCAATAAAACAAACACACATAAGGATAGATTTATATCACAAACTGTTAGCCTACTGTTGCTTTGCCAAGCCAGAAACCTGAGCTCTTTTCTTTGCTGCAAGAAAGTCTAATCTGGGCATAAAATCCAGAATGTCAACGAATGGCAAGTGAATATGTAATCAATTCGGTTGCTTTCTCTAAAAGCTGCTCTTGTAGATAGTTAGCAATCTTGTCCACTCGAGTAGCCATCGTATTTCTAGTGAGACTGATGTTTGCAAAAGCGGACCTTATCTCTGGACACTACTTCATTGACTTTTAACAGGCACCGCTTAAGAAAATCGCCCCCACAGAATGGTCTCCCTGATTTAGCTATTTCTTTAGTCACGATAAAACTTGCCACCATTACATGTTACTAGAAAGATTATGGCGTTTTTTCTACTACTAGATTCACGGTGATAACTGTGTAAACATAGTCAATCTAATTAGTTTTACTCCAGAGGGGAGGGGAGGACGTTAATGCTCGTTAATACTGTATATTGTTGTGTGTTGCGATTGGAGCTAAGGGCTCATGGGAATTGGAGTTCCTGCTGTCGGGGGACTCAAACAATAGACTGGGAAAAGTCTTGTAAGGGCCGGATTAAAGTGGCTTGTGGGCCGAATGCGGCCCGCGGGCAGTGAGTTTGACACATGTGCTCTAAAGGGTGTTTCATCTAGTATCTTAAATTAGTGTCAGGATTTTTAAATAAAATATCCCATAATTTATAGCAACAGGTGGCTCTGAATTTAAAAGAACTGATGTCAGTAACATATCAAAATAAGTATTTCACAGAATCAAATATCTTTATAAATAATACATTTCAGTATTACTCTTTATTACACTGGGACCAGATCTATTCATTCAGATGGTCTCCATATATTTTCAATGAAAAAGCTTAATGGAACTAACAAGTTGATATGAGGTCTTGTCTTCTTAAAGTATGATGAAAGGACGATCTCAGTCTGCATAAAAGATTGTTTTCACCCTGTGATTAAATATGATATGAATTAAAAGATGTTTTATAAGATAATACAGGAACAATTTGTATGAGAAGCACATTACGTTGCATTTTGTGGTCTGACTTTAGAAGGAGTTATATTCTGGGCTTTTCACAAGTGTATACCAATTGCCATGGGAACCACAAACATTACTCACATGCAGAATGATGCCAAAACGCATTTAAGCATCAAAGCCAGAGCATTTCCCTAGCTGTGTTCCAAGAAAAAAAAACAAAAATGTAACTTTAAATGAAGACAGCCTTCATCTAAAACACACCATTTCATATTCTCATTTAAAATATTTAGTTTCTTTCATCTCTAAATGCAAAACCATTAAAACCTTTGTAATCTTTTTACTGATTTACAATTAATTAACTAAGCATACACTTTATTTGCATTAAATTACCTGCTGCAAATACAGTGCCATGGTCACAGGAAGCTTCAAAACACTCTTCTACATTAATGCAACCAAAAACCTTTTAATTATTAAGTACACATTTAATCTTTCCTTATAGGCCTCTGTGCCAAACTTGACAGGCTTTCAAACTACAATGAAACCATAAATATTCAAAAGCAATAATGAAAAAAGGCAGTAAGAACTTAAAATATTTAAATTAAAAATTAGTGAAAAGAGGTTATGGCACTAATTATACTTGTGTATGCACTGTGCAGTTTACAAACTAAATTATTAAATTTAAATTAAGTTATTAAATTATTAAGGTGTTTTATACACACAGTCCTGTTCAGGTCTGTGAGTGAACCCAGGGCCCCAGTGCTGCAATGCTGGACTGTACCCCACTGTACCTGATCATGGCACCTGCACACATTTAAAAAAGCATATTTTATATATATAATATTATTATATTCAAAACCTAAATTTTCAAAGACTTCTAAGGGTAAAATAAGTTAAAGTAAATCTAAAATATGTTGATTGCATAAGTATCCAGACTTATTGACAAACTCAATATTTGGTGGAAGTGCAAATACAGCTGCAAGTATTTTTGAGTGAATGTCTCATTTTCAGCACTTATATTATTTTTATATTAGATTTTTTCAAGCTGTCAAGTTGCTTTGGGTTCACTTATGGACAGCAGTTTTCAAGTCTTTCCACAGGTTCTCATAGGATTCAAGTGAGGGCTCTAAATGTTCCAATCAAGGACAATATCTTTCTTATTCTTAAGTCACTTAAGTTTGGATTTTTCTTGCATGTAAGGCAGGTTTTCATTTACGATTTTCCATCTACATTGCACTCAGTAAGTATTTGGACAGTGACAGTGACAGTTGTTTTGGCTCTGTACTCCAGCACATTAGATTAGAAATGATACAATGAGTAGGAAGTTAAAGTGCAGAGCGTCAACTTTTAATTCAAGGATATTTACATCTATATTGGGTGAAACATATACAGTAGGGATCGCAGCCCTTTTTATACAATCTACAAATCTGCAGCCACTCAGAATGCTCAGGGTGCCTTGCAGCAACAACATAGTATATCGAAAAGCATATTACCTTGCATTTTGTGGTAAGACTTTAGGCCCAACACCTCTTTTTATTTTTCAAATAATCTGATGCAGAACTGCTCTGTATAACTGAATGTACCATGGGTCAGCTGTGCCTGCTACATGTAGAAAATCTTATTCAAATAATATAAATTAAATGTATATTATTCTAATGACCCATTGGCATAGTTATTAACTATCCAGATTGTGTTACTAAATGTATTTTATATTTTAGCTCTTTATTATAAATAAATTGGGAAATTTTAGAATTTTAGTGTAGGGGTTTTGTGAATTTACTGGGATAATTTATTAATTGTAGCAGCAATCATGAGGTGGCTCGTTATGGCTTTTAGAAAATCAATCAGTAACGCACACATACAGATGCAGCCATTCAAAACAAGCGGGCAATACTGCATTATTTTACGGTGCGCTTTACGCAGTCTACCGCGAGTTACCATTAATTCTCCTATAGTACCGCAAGTAATCTAATAGTATCCGGAATTTCCACAAGGTGGAGCTAATAAAGCTCAACCTCTCATGTTTGAGCTGTTGCCATCAAAGTCTTTAACAAAGATATTACTATTAGTATTAATAATGAATGACCTTGGACAAGCTGTAAACTCAAAGTATTGCCCTGGTCCACATTCTTTTTTTCATTGACTGTCTTTGTAAAAGTAACACCACAGCATTTCGTAATCACACATTTGTTTCCAATCATCTCCGATTCACCATGCCTTTTAAATGCTCATAAAAGAGATTGATTTTGGAACATAAACATATTATCGTTTGCAAACTGTACCCTATACAGTATGTATATATATATATTTAATGTCTTTACTGTGCCCGTTTAAGTATTGAATATGTATATTGAATTTTACCACTGAAGGGAAATCTTAGTAGCTGAGCATAAAAAGAATAGGAGCATACTGTAAGGCGTGTGAAGGCCATAAACGATATTAATTTTGGAACATAAACATACAGTATATAGCTGGTCTCGGTACTTTAAAGAAAAAAATACACACCAGTATTCCATTTCTCCATAAACATTTTAAGCATCGAAGTCTTTAACTAACGTGAGACCGGAGTCAACATACATAATTTTAGAACTTGATTAAAAGGAAATATAATATGGAATCGCGTATCTAAAGAAATTAATAGCGATATAATTATATTCATGTACTGCAACACAAGAATAGTACACGCTGTACATTGTCTGTTGATAATGTTTGTAGGGCTTTTTCAACACTCCTCGTGTAACCTTGCCGGTGGTGCTGTGGGTTAGGTTCCTGACTCCTATATCACACGTTGCGTGTTCAAATCCAGCTGGGGCCATTGCTTTTCTTTTTAACAAACATTTCTTTGAAAAAATTAAATGTTTCCCTGGCTCAGAGATTAAATAAAACTTCACTTGCACCAAAGAAATGTATATTTCTAAATATCACAACATGATCGAATTTAAGTCATTTTAATAATAATGAAAAGTCACCTAGGCGTTACAATATAAACATTTATATTGATTTAAATTGCGTTTAAATCGCCTTTGTAGAGGTTTGATGGGTTTACTGAGACAATTATTAATTGTAGCAGTAATCACGAGGTTGTTCGTTGTGGCTTTAAGAAAATCAATTGTCAGAACTAACAACGCACACACACGGGTTCAATACACAAGATACATTTATTAATATAAATTGTGCACCAAACATATACTAGTCTACCTGGATACGAGCGGCAGACCTTACTGTGAGGGTTATCAATATACAAGGTATATAATCTCGAAGAGATGCAAACACAAAGAGATACACAACAGAGAATATATGTCAATATATATCGTTCGGTTACCAAATCGCTAATCAGTGTTATTACCCACTGTTACTCTAAACTCGTAAGTAAATACATTACTCATGAATTAAATTGATCACAACTTATGTTGAGGTACAATTGAATTCTCGAGACGCAATGTAGAACATGGGGTTTACTTATCCACTGTGTATGGATTTGGAAATTCCCGGCACAAACACCAAACCAGCTGACAGGCTCTGTTGCAGCCTCTGTTCCAGCGGTTGTCCAATGGGCGTTGTCCCGGCGTCCTCTGGCTACCGGCCAACCAGTCGAGGTGCAGCTCAGAGTAGGACGGGCGGAAGAATCTAACTGCGGCGCGCAGGGCAGTCGTTGCTCCGAGGGGATCTACCAGCAGTCCAGCTGGCTAGTAGAAAGTCTCTATACACAGAGTGTGACCTCGAGTCCTCACAAGTCACTCCTTTGCCTGGGAAGATGCTGGTTCGTTCCCGGTCCAGCGCTACTTCTGAATAAGCTATTCAGGTTGTCGACGAGGGTCCAACTGTAGGCTGCCGTTGATCAAGCGGAGCATTCACTTTGGTAGAATTCTGAGTACGTACGGGATCCTCGGCCTCGCACTTAGAACAAAGTCCAAGTCCCTTTGCAGACAACAGCAGTTGTCACGTGATTGTCTCTGAGGATGCGCTAAAATGGCCAAGGAGAGCCCCGATCTGAGCTTGCGCTCCCTTTTTGACCAAGACACAGATGTGTGCTGATTGGTTGAGAGTTTGGCGGGCATTGGAGACCCACATGGTGTTACCACGCCCTGCCAATCCCTGATTGGTTGATCAAGGTGAGATATGAGTCACTTACTCTTACACTTGGGAATGCAGTCCAGATGTCCATTCGGCACTCCCTAGACAGATAGGTGCCAATGGATGACCATTGATCATGATAGCCAGGCTTAGCTAAGTGCATCCCCGTCTGGGAGCTGTCCCTTATCAAAAGAAAACATCTTAAATCAGCCTGCATGAATACTTTCTCTGTGGCTGCACCACAGAGATGGAGGGTGAGATGGGGCCTCATTTAGGAAAGCATACCAACGCTTAATTCTGTCTTATTAACAAGCATTGCCGCTACACCTTTATTTAAAACCCATAAATAAAGCTGATACTGTTTAGACTTTTAATTATTTAAAACTGTATACAGCAGCACAATGCACAATGAAACGTAAATCGCTATCTTTGTCTTCTGAGTAATAATGTTCACCTCTCTGTCCAGCAATTTAATAATAGTAATAATAATGAACTTTATTGTATATGGCACCTTTAAAGGTGGCTCCTCAAAGCTCTTTACAGGATAAAAACAATAACAACAATACTGTTAGACTGGGCGAATTTTTTTTAAAAGAAATACAAAATGAGATATAATGATGTGTTCCGGCTTAGACATTAACGAAGAGCATAACACGTGGACGGCTTTCCCATCTATACCGATGCACTGCAAGTACAACCCCCCTCTCTGCAGGAGTGCTGGCTGTGACGAATTAAACCGGTTTCACAGGTATTTTCAAAGTAGAATGGGGCGATATTTCCAGCAAAAGACACCCCCCCCCCTCCAAAACCCAGTAAGTACAGAACATACTAGTTAAGAAAGCAAGGCTCATCAATGAAATCGCTTTAACATGCTAATGCCTTGGTGTAACAGTCCTGGCGTGGCAAGCTTCTAATGTCAACCCGACTACGGCGAAAGGAACCTTCTTTCATTTGAAGACAATGAACATATTCTAGCCCTAAATGAATTAATAGCAAACATGGTTTACATAAAATACATTTTTCCAAGAAAGTTTAGCCTTTGTCACTAATGAAACCACTAAATAAAGACATAAATATAGAAATCTTAAGATTTTTTAAAAACATGACTTTGTTAAAATTAATTTAAAAATAAAAACGATTACAAATGCCAGCGGAGAGAGAGAACAGGGGAGGGATGTTGGTTTTGCATAAGGGGCGGGGCTATGGAAATGAGGTCTATTTGGGAATGTGGAGTTACATGTTCTAGCTGTTTGTGAATTATCGTTGTTGAGTATGGAGTGTTGAGGTATTGGTTTTGTGTAATGCTTTATGTTGAAAATTGAGCTGGATTTTGTTTACGATAAAGAGGATAAACTGGGACGGGAGGAGGGTTTGGTTTTGCATAAGGGGCGGGATTATGATAATTGGAGGAATTTGATAGAGTTTGCGGGCAATTTTTGTTTGTATTACAAATAATTCGTACAAAATATTGAGATTTGTTGATAATTGGGGGACGGTTTTGCTTTAATGCTTTGATATATTTGATTTTGTATTGTGGTTGTTATCTATGTTTTTGGTTGGTATTATGTTTATATGGTTGTTTTTGTTGGTTGGTCGTTATTATGGTTATCATGTTTATTGTGTCATTTTTTATTATTGGATGTAATAATCAAAAGAGAAAGAGAGAGCGAGCGCCTTCTTCTTACTTTTGTAGCCAAAGGGCCTTGCAGATCAGATTCCCTTCCCCCTACGGAAAGACAGACACATGTTTTCACAGTTTAGAAGCCGTTCTTCAGACATAGGCGAGCAAGCAGCCCCTAGATAAAACATCAACTTTATTTAAACTCCAAAGAAAGTATTAATGTTTTTTTTTAAATCAAATTCTAAAAGTATGCTTGTTGACTCCGGTATCACGTTAGTTAAAGACTTCGATGCTTAAAATGTTTAGGGAGAAATGAAATACTGGTGTGTATTTTTTATTTAAAGTACCGAGACCAGCCATATACTGTATGTTTATGTTCCAAAATCAATATCGTTAATGGCCTTCACACGCATTACAGTATGCTCCTATTCTTTTTATGCTCAGCTACTAAGATTTCCCTTCAGTGGTAAAATTTCATATAAATATTCAATACTAAAACGGGCAGAGAGAGAGACAGAGAGAGAGACACCAAGGGGTGCGGAACCAGGGAACTATTTACATGGAAAATGGGCGATCTCCCCAGACTGTACGCCCGTTTCACTGTTACCTGGATACCTCTTGGGGGCTATCCTCTATATACTCTTGGGGGGAATATCCTCTTGGGGGATATTCTAACAACAAGTGATTATAAGACGATCTGTCAAAGTGCAATGAAATACAATATGCTGGACAGTATGCTTCTCAAAGCGCTTTACAGGATAACAACAACAATAACAACAACAATTTTACAAGTCCTGGGAAGAAGAATATCATCAATATTAATAATAATAATAAACTTTATTTTATATATCCCCTTTAAAGGTGGCTTTTTTTTTAAATCTTTTTTTAAATGCATTTGCATTTGCACACAAAGCAGTGTTTACTTGAACATGGAGATGCCAAATGGAATAATTCCTGCACAGAACGCATTAGCATGTTAAAGCAATTCCATTGAGGAGTCGGGCGCGATAATTGTTTTGTTCCTTGATACAGTGTCTGATCTGAAATGGCAAGGCCATTTGAAACAAAACAAAAACTAAAAATAAGATACAATCTACAGACATTCACAACATAAACATATCTTAAAACATTTACATATATTGTTAAATTATTACTTGATGTTCTCAAGAATCTCACAGACAGATAGGTGCCAGGAATGACCATTGATCATGAAAGCCAAGCATGGCTGCGCACATCCCTCTTTGGGATCTGCTGCTTATTTGAGAGAAGACACCCTAACTCAGAACTGCACGAATACCTTCTCTGTGGCTGCACCACAGAGATGAGAGAGATGGGGCTTAATTTAGGAAAGCACAGCAACATTTAATTCTGTCTTATTAATAAGCATTGCCACTACATTAGTAATGTTAGAATAATAATAATTGCTTACACTTATATAGCACTTTTCTGGACACTCCACTCTCACTCTCACGCTCTTACAGGTAATGGGGACTACCATCCACCACTACCAATGTGCAGCATCCACCTGGATGATGTGACGGCAGCCATAGTGTGCCAGAACGCTCACCACACACCAGCTATCAGTGGGGAGGAGAGCAGAGTAATTTAGCCAATTCATAGAGGGGGATTATCATTGGTAAAGGCCAATGGGAAATTTGGCCAGGACACCAGGGTTACACCCCTACTCTTTTCAAAGAACCCCCTGGGATTTTTAATGACCACAGAGAGTCAGGACCTCAGTTTTACATCTCCTCGAAAGGACGGCGCCTGTTTTACAGTATAGTGTCCCCATCATTATACTGGGGCATTAGGACCCACATGGACCACAGGGTGAGCATCCCCTGCTGGCCCCACTAACACCTCTTCGAGCAGCAACCTTAGTTTTTCCCAGGAGGTCTCCCATCCATGTACTGCCCAGGCTCACACATGCTTAGCTTCAGTGGGTTGCCAGTTGTGAGTTGCAGAGTGATATGGCTGCTAGCGGAATGAAGCCTCTGGACCTTTATGAACTATTCTGAGTATGTTTACCGTTGTAGGGCATTTGTTCTTTTGTTGTTTTTCACTATCTTCAGTTCAGTCATCAGTTCATACTGTCAGAATTACTGTTTAGCAGTCTCTAAGCCCACCTACAAGGGTGTAGGAGACCCATACCAATCTCATTTGTTAGTGCTGCATTTGTGCCAGTTTGTACCATTGAAAGCAGCTTTCATTTCAAAGATCTAGCACCTTCTGTTTTGGGTAATCACATGACTGTCTATATAAAAAAGTTAACAGTTAGTAACACTCTAATAGATAATGTACTTTTAATTAATTTTAGTGTGGATTTTCTTTTCTAAAATGCTTTAACTTACATCATAAGGGGGAAGCGCTTATGGGAGAAGCCAAAGACAGATTCGTACAGCAGTGGATAATAAAGTATCTATCTATCTAATATTTTGTAGCTGTATATTTTTTTCAACTGAAGAGTAATCAAAGAAGTTTCTGATTTTATCCTTTTTGCTTTACTTTATTGCCATGTTAACAAGGTTGGAATTTGCTCCTGTGCAGTCCAGGTCATATATTACAGTTACACAAGAACAACAAAATCATATACTTACAGTACACATACAGTATACAGTACATACAGTAGTAATCAATCAGTGAAACATCCAGGTTCTACATATTGAGGTGTCTAATGACCTCTAGATAGTTGTGATACTTTGAAACCCCCTCTCCAAAGGAAATGAGCTTAAAACAGAAGGAACAAGTAAAGGTTTATTCAATGCTGAAAAGAGAAGAAAAGAAACACAATGTTTCAGCTGTGGAGTCTTCTTTGGGTGTTGTTGCTTTGCAGGCTACACATGCTGACACAGCTACCTACATGATGTATTTAAAAAAGGAGGTGGTGGAAGGGATCTGCGGATGCCTTCTTAGCTTTCTGTGTGATGCAGCTGTCGCAAATAGAGGCAACAGAGGGAAGATCTTGGCTGCTGTGCATCTGAAACTTTCCTGCCGTTTCCTCTCTTGAGCTGTTGTATTACCATACCAGTCTGTTACTGAGAAGGTGACCATACTGTATATTTTAATAAAGTGTGAGAGTTTCTTATTCAATACCTGGCTCCCCTCAGATTGATGTTAATATGAACAGAAGCTGCTGCCTGATACAGGAAAATAGTAAGGGTAAATAATTGTATCTAGAAGACAGTCTGTAAGGATGACTGTAATATTTGATGTGTGGATATCTGTGGACATTACTTTACTTACACATTTTTAACTAATTAATTTTCTGTACTCATTTTGTCAGGAAGCGTTAATCGTCAGAACACTCATTGAGTGTTGCTGATTATGCGGTGGCAAATCAGAATTGGTTTACTTGTCACTTCTTTGTATATAATCAATTAACCCTGCTTTCGGAGCTCAGCATTGTCAGATTTGTAACATCCTCAGAGCAAGTCGGACTTGCTCTAGTACAAATGCTTTTAATTTCCTGGTTGTGGAGCTTCGGCATAGACGTCCGGTTATTCCAGGTTCCGGATTTCTTCGTGAATCCTTCTCCATGTTCCTGGGTTGTGAAGTTCCTGGTTTTTTGGGTCCTGATTTACTCCATGGGAATGGTCTTGTGTCCGAGTCCTGGTGACAGATGCCTTTGTATGGAGCAGTGCTGGTCTTGGGATTCGGGTTATATCGTGATCGCCGAGGTCTGGTTTAGGAGGAACTCAATGTTTTGCCTTGCGTTTGTATTTGTACTTGAAAATCCCGATATCCTGTTCACCTAATATCCTTGACTTTAGACTGTGTTTTAGACAATGTTATAGTGTTATTTCCCATGGGTTTGTTTTTAAAACTTTGTATTCAAATGTGTGTTCTGACTACAGTTTTGGTCCTTGCCCTTTAAGGTCTTCTGCTGTGCCGTATAGGGTCTTAAGGTCTTTAGCGGTTTTGAATGTGGAAACCATAACAATTTTAACATTACTTATCTCAATCTAAACAAAAAATAATCATGTCATAAATAGTCACATTAAGGTTGTGAGGTGGGGAGTAGGGCGATAAAGTTCAGATAATAGTTCAGACAACCCCACACATTAAATGTATGGGGCATCAAAATGTAGTTTATATATCTATGTATTTTTGGTTCGCATGCTTAATTAAAAAATACATGTTGTGCTTGTGAGGCATACACTTCCAGTTCCCTTTAAGAAATAATGTTTAAGAAATGTAAAATGAATAAATGCCCACCACAAAATCCAAAAGTATCGTAAACATCTGTTTTGTCTTTCTCTTCTCATGTCAAATGATCAAGGAATCAATTTATAGTAAAATAAAGTAAAATTAGCATGTCTATGTGAAACACTACATAAGAATTAATGACATTCAGAATACAAATGTCCTTGTCCGCTAGGTGCTATAAGAAAACTAAAAGAGGTGTACAGCAATTGAGAAATAAAATCCCACAAAGGAGATAATAATAATAAACTTTATTTTATATAGCGCCTTTAAAGGTGGCTTCTCAAAGCGCTTTACAGGATGACAATAACAATAAATAAGAAGAATACAACAATAAATAAGGAGAATACACAAGATAAGACACAATTACAATATATAGAGGAGACCATGGATGGTGGTACTAAGAAGAGCAGAGAGGTGAAGAATGGAACCAGTTAAGTAAAGGCTTTTCTGAAGAAGAGGGTTTTGAGTTTGGATTTGAAGGAGTTTAGAGAAGGTGACTCTCTGATATCCTTGGGCAAAGAGTTCAAGTGCTTGGGGGAATAACAGGAGAAGGCCCTGTCACCCATACAATGTAGACGGGCTTGGGGGACAGTAAGGAGGGCAGAATTTGAAGTGCGGAGGTTGCGAGGTGGGGAGTAGGGAGATAATAGTTCAGACAGGTACTGAGGTGCCAAGCCATGCAGCGCCTTATAGGTGTGCATGAGGATTTTAAAGTCTACACAGAATTTGACCGTAAGCCAGTGCAAGGACTCCAGGACAGGAGTAATGTGAACACTTGCACTAGACCTGGTCAGGTTTCTGGCTGCTGAATTTTGGACATACTGCAGTTTGTTCTGAGTAGATTTAGATACCCCAGTGACTACAGCATTACAGTAGTCAATTGGAGAGAATACAAATGTGTTGATCAGCTTTTCAGCCACAGTTAATGATAGCAAGGGGCATAGTCTTGTGATATTTTTAAGGTGAAAAAAATATGTTTTGACAGTATGCTGCACATGTGGGTCGAATGTTAAGCCAGAATCGAATATAACCCCAAGGTTTTACAATTTTGATTGAAGCTGAAGTACAGAGCCATCTACAGATAGGGTTACAGGACTGGCTTTACGAAGTTGATGGGGGGTACCAATAAGCATGACTTCAGTCTTGTCGCAGTTAAGATGAAGGAAGTTTTGAGTCATCCAAATTTTAATGTCAGAGATACAATAAGATCGAATAGAGACAGCCACATCAGTGTCAGGTTTGGTATGGATGTATATTTGAGTATCGTCAACGTAAAAATGAAAGCTGAAGCCATGTGATCTTAAAAGCTGACCAAGAGGGAACATGTAAATGCTGAAGAGGGACACCAGACTTAACAAGACCGATTTCAGATCTGTACCCATTAAGAGAGACAAAGTGACAGTGATCAGTGAGGTAAGATTTGAACCATTTGAGGGCAGTGTCAGAAACTCCAAACACAGTCTCAAGACGATCCAATCACGCATTTGTTTCCAATCATGCAAAGTAATTCTTGAGAATCTCTGATTCACCATGCCTTTCACATGCTCATAAAAGATATTAATTTAGGAACATAAAAATATTACTGTATGTAAACTGTACTGTATATGGCTGGTCTTGGTATTTAAAAGAAAAAATACACACCAGTATTCCATTTCTCCTTAAACATTTTAAGCATCAATCTCTCACATGTGGTTATTTTGGAAACGTTTTTACCTTGTTCCTTCTGACCATGTCACTGTACATTTAAAAGCATACTTTTAGAATTTGATTAAAAGGGAATAAAATATGGAATCGTATATCTAAAGAAAATAATAGTGGTATAACTATATTCATGTACTGTTCCACAAACAATAGTATAAGACTTTCCAGTGAGATATGCTTGTCACGTGATTGCTTAAGTGACTGACTTGTAATCCTGAGGTTGAGTGTTCAAACCCAGCTATCACCATCAGTTTTCTTTTCACAAATAAAAATGTCTTTGAAAAACTAAAATAGCTAATAATATTGGCATTATATTTATATTTTTTATATTTCTAAATATCATAATATGTTTGTACTGTATGTACACAGCGGTAGGGCACAAATTCATGTGATCCCTATTAATAAAAGGTATTAAAGGTATTAAGATCCCTTTAGATCTCCCTTCAGCTTTAAAAGGTTATTAATAATATCTTCGGTGTCATATCTTCCCAGTTTAGCTGATCTTATGGAATGTGTTTTCTTTCTTCTTTTTTTCAGCATGGAATAAACCTATTACTTGATTCTTATGGAAGTTCGTTTCCACCAGGGAGTAAAAAAAAAACACACACTTTTTCATTGACAAAAAGTAACGCCACACTCTCTTGTTTAAAGCACCACCTCTCTTCCGAGTTAAGGGAGGAGACACGTTACACTTTAACTCTTCAGTTCACAGAGAAATTTCTAACACCTAACTTTCTTAACGCGAGAAGTACTACTGTAAGCAAAAAAAAGGGGGTTTTGGAGGGGGGGCAGTATTTCTTGCATTGTGAATGTATGTACACAGAGGTCCCCCCGGGTTTCAGTTAGTGCGTAATTACGCATCAATGAAAAACTGGAGGTTTAAAAAAAGAGAATTAACTCACTGGTAGTTTTATGTGGAGGCTGTAAACATTTCCACAAGTCGTGGTCTTTAAAATGCATTTGGTTTGAAGGCTTTCTGTGTTTCTCTTCCAAAGATATGGACAGAAGAATATTCAAGTGTGGTCAAAAAGCGTTTTTATGGTCTATAGCTCAAATCCTGCTTAATTAAAAATTAGACACAAGAAAAGTATTATTGGACAATGTTGTGATGCTAAAGAAATCAATAATGATATTAATTCAAAGATCTAAATATATTTAATGCTTACGCCTGACATTAGAGGTGCTGGCCTGTGCGGTGACGTCACCGTCTTTCCCTCTGAATAGCTAGCAGGGACCTGTGCTGTATGGATCCCTTTAGAGCTCCCTTCAGATTTAAAAGGTTATTAATAATATCTTCAGTGTCACATTAACTTTGGAATGTTCTTCCAAGTGTAAAAAGAGGTGATACTCAATGTGTCTCCTTCATAAATTTTAAGTTTACAGACCGTACAAAATATTTTTTTATTAATAATGTCTTCTGTATCACATTAAAATTGGAACGCTTTTCACAGGTGTAAATCCACCTATTTTCTAACCGCTTTATCCAGGACAGGTAACAGTTTCACAACTCACCCTTCCCCCTGCCTGTCTGACTTTCTTTTTAACCCTTCTGTGCCCGAATCGCAGCGGGTGAGAAAGAAACAAAGTGAAACTTAGAGCGTACACATATGAAAATTCTTATTTTAATATTACATAAAGCTTTCTCAATCAAGTATGATAGTTTACCCAGGCAGCTGTGTAAGCATGCGTAGGCAGCAAAAGATCAGCTAAACTGGGAAGATGCAACACCGAAGATATTATTAATAACCTTTTACATCTGAAGGGAGATCTAAAGGGATCTTAATACCCTTAATACCCTTTATTAATAGGGATCATGTGAATGTGTGCCCTAAAGCTGTTTACATACAGTACGAACATGTTGTGACATTTAGAAATATAAAAAATGTCAATATAATGCCAATAATATTAGCTATTTTAGTTTTTCTAAGAAATTTTTATTTGTGAAAAGAAAACTGATGGCAACAGCTAGGTTTGAACACTCAACTTCAGGATTACAAGCCAGTCACTTAAGCAATCACGCCACTGAGGCAGTCATGTGACAAGCATATCTCAATGGAAAGTCTTATACTACTGTTTGTGCAACAGTACTATACATGAATATAGTTATACCACTATTAATTTCTTTAGATACACGATTCCATATTATATTCCCTATTAATCAAATTCTAAAAGTATGCTTTTAAACGTACAGTGACATGGTCAGAAGGAACAAAGAGCATGTAAAAACGTTTCCAAAATAACCACATGTAAGACTTTGATGCTTAAAATGTTTAGGGAGAAATGGAATACTGGTGTGTATTTTTTCTACACTTTCCATAATATGTTTATGTTCCTAAATTAATATCATTTATGACCTTTAGATGTGTTATGCTCTTATTCTTCTTATGCTCAGCTACTAAAAATTCCCTTAAGTGGTACAATTCCATATAAATATTCAATATTAAGCGGATTAAAACGTGCACAGGTTTGTACTGTGCATTTTGAATGGCTGCATCCGTATACTATGACTATTGTGGTTCCTTGTAATAATAATTGCTTACACTTATATAGCACTTTTCTGGACACTCCACTCTCACTCTCACGCTCTTACAGGTAATGGGGACTCCCCTCCTCCACTACCAATGTGCAGCATCCACCTGGATGATGTGATGGCAGCCATAGTGTGCCAGAATGCTCACCACACATCAGCTATCAGTGGATAGGAGGACAGAGTGATGAAGCCAATTCATATATGGGGATTATTAGGAGGCCATGATTGGTAAAAGCCAATGGGAAATTTGGCCAGGACCCTGTGGTTACACCCCTACTCTTTTCGAGAAATACCCTGGGATGACCACAGAAAGTCAGGACTTCGGTTTTACATCTCATCCAAAGAACAGCACTTGTCCCCATCACTATACTGGAGCATTAGGACCCACACAGACCAAGCACCCCCTGCTAGCCCCACTAACACCTCTTCTAGTAGCAACCTTAGTTTTTCCCAGGAGGTCTCCCATCCAGGTACTGACCAGGCTCACACCTGCTTAGCTTCACCAGGTCGCCAGATGTGAGTTGCAGAGTGAAAAGGCTGCTGGCTACAAGTGACACAATAAAATAATTTGATACAGAAGTCTATGAAGAAAGTAGATTACACTACCACTATGCAGGATTTGAAATTTAGTTTTTACTTCCTAAAGTCCCCTTGGTGGAGTGTTCAGGATATTATTGTCTCACTAACATTTCCTTAAATCTAAAACCCTGAAGTCTGTAACTCCATCACTGTCATCCTCTGGATGGCTTCCCTAACGAGCTTGTTCCTTGTTATTTACTTAATTTACTTCACTGCTCCTTCAACAATTCCAGGAGAGAACTACATTCCAAAGCTTTTTGAAGTGGGAATGTCAATGTAATAGTTCTTAAAAATCATCATTCAATGGGTTACCATTATGGTGCCATAGAAAACAAATGCGTACTGATCTTGTCCGCTTATAAAACTTTTATCATCCGTTAAAGGATTAGTGTATAAAACCTAGTGAAAATTGTATCTAAGTATACTAGACATATTATTATCTTTGTTTTGAACTTTTTTGTGACCAAAAAAGAAAAAAATAAACGAACATCAGACTACGTCAAATGAGTTATCCAATATAGATGCTTTACCACTTGAATGGTCTTTGTCAGAAATGGAGAAAGATTATTAAAAAAGGTTATTATGCTCCACCTGGCTACATTGAGGATCAATCTTCCTTTTTCCAAAAGCAGCTGAGGCTTATCTCAGAAAGCACCAACCTGGTATTTTCCCATAGCCAGTTTCAAATGAATAAAACTTATCTTTAAACAATAAGTTTTATATTTGGTACAGTAAGTTTAATAGAATTTAATGTGTTCATTGGATATACTCCAATGTTACTGAAAAGCTTATTTGATTAATATATAATTTTAGTGTATTTGCAGTTTAATTTGTTCTTATGTGTTTTATTTGTTTTTAATCGCTATGAATGCATAAAGGAGCTTATAGCTCAAAGACCGTCTCTGATTTCTTCATGCGACAGTGCCATGCACCTTCTTCTTTTTTTCTTACATTTGCCATTGGTTATGTGAGATTACTCACCAGTTGTCGGTCTTCTCCTTTGCCTTATAAAAGTGGGCTTTTATTAATGTAAATTAATATATTATGAGTTCAAAGATATTCACCCCTTTTTTTCTTTTTCCTTTTTCTTCTGTACTTGATACAATTACAGATTTTTGAAGGTTACACTGTTATCCTGTTTCTTTTTATGCAACATTTAGATCAGTAATGTTGAAGTTTTTGTTTGGTTCACCAATACGTGCAAGAATCTGAGGGTTGTATGGAGTTTACTCTTTTATGGATGTACAGTGAAGCATATGATAATGGAAAACTACCAGAAACCTTGGAGCAAGCATTTATGACAGTATTATTAAAGCCAGGAAAAGATCCCAAACTCTGTAGTTCCTATAGGCCAATATTTTTATTAAACTTGAACTATAAGATTTTAACTAAAATTATAGCCAGTAGATTGGGGTCTAAATTGCCTAACCTTATATTTGTAGACCAAAATGGCTTTATCACAAACCACTTTGTTTGTGATGATGTCCGGAGACTTAATAATATCTTAGATTGGGCTAAACAGGATGATGGTCCTGTGAAGTTTTGGCAGTTTCCTTGATGCTGAAAACGCCTTTGATCGTGTTGAATGATCTTACATATTTACTGCCCTTACAAAATTAATTTTGGCCCAAAGTTTCCTAAAATGATTAAATTGTACCAATCTCCAGCAGCAGCTACTTAAACAAATTTAGATATACATTGTAAGTCATGCTATTTGATGTTAGGGTGTGTTTGTACTCAATTCCTGCTAACAATTAAGTCCTCATGGCTTAATCTCTGAATAATGGGGGATTTGTTATTCCTTGTGACTCCACCAAGACAACAAGAACTGTGAACCACTCTCTCAAGGAGAAGTAAGAGTTGTACAGACACAGCCATAAAACCATTAGGCCATGGACAAAGAAGGCCTGGTGATTCTCCAAGTCAAGAGAAGAGATTCACCAACACTGGAAACAAGGCCATAAATTTGAAAATAAAAAAGCCTGTAGATATCATTTGTTTGGTCTTAAATTAAATTTAAAATTAAACAGAAGAAACAGTCAGAATTCTGATTGCAACAAACATTATTGAAAGGATTTAGGATTTGTAACCAGATTATCTGATCCATCCACATCAATTGAGGGTCCCAGTTAGGAAAACCAAATCACCCCTCTAGTGGCAAAATTGGATATAACCCCCCCACCCCACTGCTTGTGTAGCAAATCAGAATTTTGACCCAATAAAATAACCTTCTTCGTTCCATATTGATAAAAGACTATATGTACAGATGCAGCCATTCAAAGTGAGCGGTACAGACACCGCAGGTAATTGGCTGCGGTGTCGCGCATCATGACGCAAGATGACGCGGGGTACCGCGGTACGTGATTGGTTGACCGACAGGGGCACTCGTGGTCCGTTGGTCTGTCGTAGAAAGATTTACAGTACAGTAAACGTCTTTACTGTGCCCGTTGTAGATATTGAATTTTACCACTGAAAGGAAATCTTAGTAGCTGAGCATAAAAAGAATAGGAGCATACTGTAACGCATGTGAAGGCCATAAACGATATTAATTTTGGAACATAAACATACAGTACTGTATATGGCTGGTCTTGGTACTTTAAAGTAAAAAATACACACCAGTATTCCATTTCTCCCTAAACATTTTAAGCTTCGAAGTCTTTAACTATAGAGATACCGGAGTCAACAAGCATACTTTTAGAATTTGATTAATAGGGAATATAATATGGAATCGCGTATCTAAAGAATTTAAATACGATATGATTATATTCGTGTACTGCGACAGGGCTGTGTAGGGCTGTTTCACCTCCCTCTTCATGTGACTTCCCCTGTAGCCTACTGGTCTACGTGCCTGACTAACAACGCACAGGTTGTGTGTTCAACTCCAGCTGGTGTTGGACTTTTCTTTTAACAAACATTTCTTCGAAAAAATAGAATAGCGATATTATGGACAATCAATTGACTTTTATATTTCAAAATATCACAACATGATCGATTTTAAGTCATTTTTGATAACAATGAATAGTCACCTTCTTCCCTTCTGACAACGGTCCCTGCTTCTGCTTCCTGCTTCTATTGTGTGTGTGTGTGCAATAGAGTACATTTTTATAGAGAAATGGAGGCTGGACAGTATGCGTTACAATATAAACATTTATATTGATTTAAATCGTGTTCTGATTTAAATCGCAAACGCGTGTTTAATTATATGTGTTTTTTAATCATAATCAGGCTAATGCATTTCTACATTTTCTGTATGAACCAGCTTAGAGGTTCATACAGAAAGACAGCTTGTGTTTAAATTGAGTGTAAGGTAATTAATGCTTCTAAAGTCATGGTCAGCATTTATTATTGTACTGTGCTGTAAACTTTTTCTGTGCCTAGTCACATTATTTTATAGCGTTTTTATTGCATTATTAAATCCGGTGGCGCTGTGTGTTAGTTTCTTGACTCCCATGTCACATGGTCTGTGATTGAATCCCATGGAACTATGACTTTATTTTTTCACAAACATTTCTTGAAAAATGAAACGTTTCCCTTGGTCAGAGATTAAATAAAACCTCACTTGCACCAAACAAATTTATATTTCTAAATATCACAACATGATCGAATTTAAGTCTTTTTAATAACAATGAATAGTCACCTATGCGTTACAAAATAAACATTTATATTGATTTGAATCGCGTTTTGATTTAAATCGTAAACGCGTGTTTAAATATATGTGTTTAAAGGCGATATACTGTATAAAAGCGCTGATTCCTAAGGAGTTTGTTGCACACACACACACAATAGAAGCAGGAACCGCTGCCAGAAGGGAAGAAGGTGACTATTCATTGTTATCAAAAATGACTTAGAATCGATCATGTTGCGATATTTTGAAGTATAAAAGTCAATTGATTGTCCATAATATCGCTATTCTATTTTTTCGAAGAAATGTTTGTTAAAAGAACACCAGCACCAGCTGGATTCGAACACACAACCTGTGCGTTATTAGTCACGCACCTAGACCAGTAGGCTACAGGGGAACTCGCATGAGAGGCGAAACAGCCTTACACAGCCCTGTCGCAGTACACGAATATAATCATACCATTATTAAATTCTTTAGATACGCGATTCCATTTTATATTCCCTTTTAATCAAATTCTAAAAGTATGCTTGTTGACTCCGGTATCACGTTAGTTAAAGACTTCGAAGCTTAAAATGTTTAGGGAGAAATGGAATACTGGTGTGTATTTTTTTCTTTAAAGTACCAAGACCAGCCATATACAGTACTGTATGTTTATGTTCCAAAATTAATATCGTTTATGGCCTTCACACGCGTTACAGTATGCTCCTATTCTTTTTATGCTCAGTTACTAAGATTTCCCTTCAGTGGTAAAATTCAATATCTACAACGGGCACAGTAAAGACGTTTACAGTTAGTCTTTCTACGACAGACCAACGGACCACGAGTGCCCCTGTCGGTCAACCAATCACGTACCGCGTCATCTTGCGTCATTATACGCGATACCGCAGCCAATTACCTGCGGTACGTGTCTGTACCGCGCGCTTTGAATGGCTGCATCTGTACATCAGGAACAAACCTGTCTTCTTCCTGCCTAAAGTGTGTGACCTGCTTGGACCCGCAGTCACTTTTCTCCTGTGCAGAAACTCTGCTAGTAAGCCAGAATTAATTAGCTGGTCTTCAGAGAGCCCACTGCTAGAGCACCACAGCAGAAATCTCTTCCTTCTTCCACCACATCGCAAGCCGCAACAACACTGCCTGGTACTGAGCCAGATAGCACCGATTGGATACAGCAACAAGCCTGCCACTGCTTCTTGGTGTTGCAGGAGATCTGAATCCACACAGATTGGATGAGTATTCAACATTCTGCATTACAGCTTGAGAATTAAATTGTAACCTCAACCTAATAGCCATCAAAGAATCATTTGTGACTTACTGCTACAATTAATAATTGTCCCAGTAAATGCACAAACTCCTACATTTTTTGGTGCCTTGTGAGAGGATGCCTACAATCTGAACAAGAAAGTCAGGTGTTAGTATAAGCTATTACTAATCAATAATTAGTATTAAAATTCACACTGTGATAAATTGTTGCACCTCTTCCACGTCTTGTAAAAACATTCAGTTACAATACTTTGTTCAAATATACATCAGAAAATAAGTAAAATACATACTTAGTAAATAAAAAGGTAAAATATCTTTTAAAATTAAGACATGGTTCACTTTTTTTCTGTCTCTCCATACTCTCTCTCACCTGTTGTGATTCAGACAGAATGGTTAAAAATGGGGACAGGTCAGACAGGCAGAGGGAAAGAGGAAGGGGTAGGCGTCTTCCCACCTCTATGACTAAAAAAAGAGTCAAAGAGGAATAGCTTAAGTGATATACAGAGCTGAAAAAGTTTGGTGCCGTCTTCTCCACTTTAAAGGTACACTCCTTTTGGAAGGATTTTCACCTAGAACATTTGCCCACCAGCTAACACTCAGAAACAAAAGATACAAAATGTACTTGCAAGAATAATGATTACAAGCATTAAAAAAACATATTTGCTTTATACTGTTGTACTGTACAGTGTATTAACATTAACACTGTATGGGCACTACACTGCCCACTAAACTCTTCCCTAAAAAATTCAGGGGGGCAAGGTCACATAGCTGATTCACAGCTGGATACAATTTTATCTTGCCTTGTGAAAGCAAAAATTCAGACATTTGTCAGCATATTTACTAAAATTCTCCATCTCACTAATAACACTGTATAAATCTCACTGTGCACCCCAGTGCTCACTCAATGTTCACACTCCCAGTAAACTTTTTAAAAAGTTTTCCACATTATTACCTCACACCAGGGGGGAAGAAAAAGTGCCGGCGGTCATTTATTTCACTCTCCATCACTTTGCCCAGCCCCCCTGGACAAAGCTTATTAAAACTAATTCAAAAGCGTGAGGTGTGTTAACACAAACTCTGCTTTACAGAGCCACTTGTAAGAGCAAGGTGACTTTCTGCTCAATTAAATAAATCTACAGTATAGACAGATTTTATATTCTTTAAGCAAAATTAGCTGTTTTAAAAATCAGCTACTTTGCAAGCAGTACACGACTTCTCCAAAGGTACCTTTTGTCTCTCATGCAAACTCAATAAAGGTTTATTTTTTATAATTCCAAAATTCAAACGATATGCCTCAGGGACTTATTAGAGTATTGTAGCAAATACGGCTTGCGCAGGAAAAACAAAATACCGCCCATCCACCTTCCCAGGCGGGTCTCACCTCCCCCTGTTCCAAAGCTGTATGGTTTCAAAGTATGTGTGAAATATCTGTTCTTACTCCATTTATTAATCTAATCTATTTTTACTAATCCGGCTATGTAAAAAATAAAAACAAATTTGCCAAAAGGATCGCTGTAAAGGTTAAATTCCAAGCTGAAAAGACAAGACTCAACATGTCTTCTCTCTCTCTTCAGATCATAACTCATCAACGGTCATTCATTATTAATATTGTAACGAACAGCCTGCATACAGATGGTACAAGCCGGTTGCAGCCAGTTGACAGTACAGCCCTTTGCTCCCCTATGCATAGCAGGGCTGCTGGCCACCATTGCTGAAGGAGGTCTTCTGTAGCTCAGTTGGCAAAACCTCTGCTGTGCTACACAGGAGACCTGGGTTTGAACCCATGTGTTCAAGGATGAGCTAGGACAAGAGCAGTGAAGGCATAAGCCCAAGAATCTGCATTTGTTATGTTGTAACAGAAGAAATAAGGTTCTTGATCCCGAGATGAAGTAAAACAGATGAGTTTATTGCATGCAAGGAACAATAAAGCCAAAGTCTTGTTTCCCGCAAGAAACAACAAAACCGAAGTATTGTTCAACGTACTGTTACAAACTTTTGGGTTATATAGTGTTTTCTTCTCCGTTTCTGACGTCACTCGGTCTGATGGTAAAGAGGGGGGTTCATGGTATTTGGCCAGTTTACGATGTTCTGGGCAAATGGTCAGTTTAACATTACACCCAGGGGGGTTCCTAGCTTGGATCTGCAATCCTTATCAGTTAACCCCCTTTCCTGCCATAAACCCCAGCTTGTGACTTAGAAGTCTAAACCCCCTACAGAAAGGATTAAATTCAAACCCCCGTCTTCACATCTTTCTTCATTCCCCCCTTATAAAATATGGCATACGTCAGTGTAGCCTATTTTTATACATACAATGTCAGGGCAGATCTTTCCTTTCTTGGCGAACAGGTATGTATTGCCATGACATTGTACGTTCCACGGTTATGGCAAGATGTGATACATGTTTTTGTGCACGTGATGATTACAATTATACATATAAACAATACTATTCCTACAAATAAACACTGTAAAAAAGTTCCGCCCCAGGCCCCAAACACAGACTTTACCCAAGTTCCAATTCCCCAATTTTCAGTATAATGTTCCTGATAATTTCCAATTACTGCACAAGTTCCTCCTTGGGCCGCCAGTACATAATCTAAAGCTAGTCGGTTCTGCATGGCCACTGTTCTGAGGGCTACCATCTCATCATTAACAGCCTTCAGACTAGATGAGGTAGAATTTGCTAATTCTTCTAAAGTCGAGGCCATTTGAATTAACTCTCGACTCAGAAAGTTCATGCCGGATTGTGGAAATATTATACCTAAATAATATTCCCAATCAGCCAATTTTCTTTGTGGTCTGTGGTTAGGTCCGAAGGGGCTGTGGGTTTGAACACGGATATGAGGAACCACATATCCTAAATAACATGAGCCAGACCACTGGGCTGGCAACCATGGGTAGGCTCGTTTTCCACAAATGAAATATGTTCCGTTTGGCGCTCCCCATGCCTCTGAAAATAAGAAACTTATACCGAATTGTGGGGTGTGCCGATCCCATCCTGGAATTTGGAAGGTAGAGGTGGATATATTTGCAGCGATGGTAAGGTTGCAACGACTCCATCCAACCAAGTGCAGACCATTAGTGTGCTGAAAACATATGTTTCCCTCACGTTCCTTATTTAGAGTCAGGTATGGTGGTGTATGGCTTCTGTTATATTTAGGAGCGTAAGAGCCTGTGAAACTCGTGGGCTCTAAGCCTTGCTCCTGTAGATATTGTAATGTTGTGCAGGTTAAAGTCGTGTTATGGCAACCCCCCATAGTTTGTCATATTAAAATCTCCTAAATTATCCCTCCAAATGATCATGCCTATGACTTCCTCGAGACGCCAAGGAATGGCTCCCATAGGAAGTCCTCCCTGTACATATTTGGGTAATGCGGCACACACCCAGCAGGCACTTTGGTTGGTTTTCTTAGCTGTCAGATAGGAGAGGCCTAAAAAGGAATTAATTCCATGTTCTCCTTTGTGGGAGAGATGATCATTAATTCCTGCGGAACATAGTCCTACAGCAACAATTATTGTTATAAACAGAAATGATTTCATTCTGAGTCTGTAAATGGGGATGAGGCTCGTCGGCAGTGTGGCGCGTGGATCCAGCGATCTTTTCCTTCCACTCGAACCGCAGACTCGGTTGTCAACAGGATCTGGTAGGGTCCGTCCCACCTGGGCTGGAGAACCTGTGAAGGAAATTTCCTGATCCACACCCACTCTCCTGGGATGAGGTTGTGCCCTCCTTCAGGTGGTGGTGCCCACGCCTCCAGGACCTGCTCGCGGGCTCCTTGGGTGGCCTCTGTCAGCTACTTGCAATAATACAAAGGAATGGTTGATCCATCTGAGGAAACCCCAGTCTCAGCACCTGTAAGAGAACTTGTTTCAAATTATTACAGGCGGCTTTTGCTGCGGGAACCAAGGCAATCTTGTCCTTGTACTGCACTCCCCCCTTAAGCAGATCTGTTAAGAGTTGTGCTCACCCTGTAAAAAACATTGCACCCAGGCCCTGTTAAAATTTCACAATGCTAGACACAAAAGGGCCTTATCATAACTGCTTCTATTAGACACTCTAAAGCTGAAGCAACTCAGACTTGTGGGTTTCCTCGTCAGGGGAAGCACTCAGAATACCATCAACATACTGAGTGATCACAGCCAGTTGAAGCCACGTGATACCCTGTTCTGGATAGTCATTCTTTGTAATACATAATATTCCAACCCAATAGATCTGGGATAAAACCACCCATTAAAATCTGGTACTCAGCAAGTAAAACTTGCTGCCCCAATACTCCTGTGGCCTCCTGCCGTCTTCCTATATGCATTACTCTATAGCACACTGTTGAACAGAAGAGTGAAACAAGCATGACAGTAGTGCTCCAGTATCCCCTAACAGAGAAACCACCACTCCATTAACAGTACATTTTTAACCACTGGACTGGGACAGACTTAGGGAGGCTACAAGGGATTTACAGGATCTAATCGTTAGGTAAACAGATTTTCTCACAAGACGTTATTCTCCCCAGTCTCGATTCTAAACCTACAGCGTTTCAGCATGTCTGGTTTCGAGACATTCAAATAAAACCAAATTGTTTCCACTATTGCAACTAATTCTATAAATTACAATTTATAATAATTTATAATAATACAAAAACTGTTTAACTACTTTTACGTCCACCTGTACTGTACTTATACGTTTCAGACGCTCTTATATTTTCCAATCTCCTTAAGTTGATTTTCGTCAAGTCTCTGTAGTTACGTCTCTAGCCAGTCCCGCTGGCTAAACACACTCACACCGTCATTTAGTATACCAAAACTCACAGTTACACACATACATGCCGGCACACAAATTCATAAAACACACATACACATCGAGAATATATTTTTCTCTTCGTAATACAATGTGCTGTATTCTTGTTTTACTTCTACATGAATCCTTTTAATTCCTGAAGCGCACTCCAGGTTCGCTGCATTTCTAATTTCGGGTGCGGTACTTTAGCCCACCGGTCAATATCTTACGGTTTTGGATTTGATCGTATGGGGGAAATCAGGGAAGGTAGGTGCGATTGCAGACCCCCTCGACGGGGTGCGAGACAGTGTTAGAGTGGCGCTGTCATCAACGGCGCCAGCCCCTGCTACATCAAGTCCTTTCCCACTTCGAGTGAGAGTACAGATCTGCGGGCACCCTCCCTCTAACAGGGGAGACCATGATCCGTCTTTATCACACTCATACCAAGTGTTATCCCAATCAGACCCCCCTTCTCCATATGGCCACTGAGGGAATTGATCCCAATTATTTTCGTTTCCTGCCTGTTTGTTCCCCTGTGGGAGAGCAGGATATAACTTAGTCGCCGGCTGTAGCACATTAACCAGTGCAGCGTGACCAGGAGTTAATTCCTTCTTTAGTTTCTCATTCTCCTGTACTGCCTCTTTTAGCTTTTTTTTTCTATACTCTTTCGTAGCGAGTCAAGTATCTTTTCTTCCGGGTTTTTGTTTTTCCCGTAAACACACTTTTAAATCACATCCCAATTTCTTTTTTTTTTCTCATGTATCTGCCACCACTGGTGCCGGCCGTGCACCAGGTTGGGAGCTACATGCTTGTGCTTTTGCCATTCAATACTCATATATGCTTTCTTTACAGGCGTCTTCGCCCCAAATTCCCTCTGACAAACTCAGCTTTTTCCATATTTTTCTCCTTCTTTTCCGTCAACTTACACTTTTCCGATATTTAAACGGACCCTTCCACCACTTTCTCAAACCATCAGTTAGCGCACATGTTCGGTCTCTTTAAGATTTACTTTTGTCGTGTGTGAGGTAACAGCTCATTCAGTAGGGGGATGTTTTCACTTGGAAAAACCTGTGCATTACTGCACTCATTCAGCCAAGGGCGTCTGTTACCTCCAGATCTAAATGCCTCTCCGAGACTTTAGAGAGGACTTACACCGCACTGTTCACAGGTAAGAAACGAGACCTCGAAAATCCCCTTTCTTGATCAGTAATTCACCATCCCCAGAACGCCAGCATCGCTGCTTTTGCCCCGGGGTGGACTTACGCACTGAGCTCAATCAGGGCGATTCTCGGGTCTCAACGTCCTTTAAATCCTGCTACTTAATGCTTTGCTCTTTTATTATGAGGTGTGTTTATGTTAGTGTCGTGCGTGTGTATATGTATTTCACAAACAAGGAAAACACCAAAAACATACATATATCTCTTCTACTCCTGTTTCCTTTAAAACAAAAAAAAACCACGCCACGCCAGAAACCACGCCACTCCAATCTGTGCACGATCAAGGCGTAGCTAATCTCAGGACCCCGGGCGTAATTAAAGCCCACACCAATCCTGGATTATACGTGCATTTAATGCACCACTCAGCTCCAGAACCCCGGGCGCAATTAAGGCCCACACCGATCCCGAGCCACAGAACTCCGGGTGCAATTAAGACCCACACCAGTCCTGAACTACGTGCATTTAATGCACCACTTGCTCTAGAACCCCAGGCGCAATTAAGGCCCACACCGATTCTGAGCCTCAGAACTCCGGGTGCAATTAAGACCCAAACCAGTTCTGACCTTCAGAACTCCGGGCGCAATTAAGGCCCACACCAGTCCTGAACTTCACGGTAAGGGTCCAAAACCCGTTCAAAACTCCACGCGCAATTAAGGCATACACCAGCTTCGAACGCCTGTACACAATACCGCGGAACCCTTGCCAGACCAAATTCTGGGCTTACAGCAACCAACCCATTAGATACACCGGTGCCTTCCCCGGGCCAGAGGAATTCAGAAACTCACGTTTACTCCGTCATCTCGGGCGATTCTCGCAGGGAGCAGAGATTTCCCAATCGGTCAGAGAGAGTCGGGACTTTTAAATAAAAGAGGAGTCCTTACCTCTTAGTTATGTGCGCGCTGACCGTCTCTCCTGCCGATGGGAAGTTCTGCGCCTTCTGGAGCATCCGCCGACTACGCCAAATTTGTTGTAACAGAAGAAATAAGGTTCTTGATCCCGAGATGAAGTAAAACAGATGAGTTTATTGCATGCAAGGAACAATAAAGCCGAAGTCTTGTTTCCCGCAAGAAACAACAAAACCGAAGTATTGTTCAACGTACTGTTACAAACTTTTGGGTTATATAGTGTTTTCTTCTCCGTTTCTGACGTCACTCGGTCTGATGGTAAAGAGGGGGGTTCATGGTATTTGGCCAGTTTACGATGTTCTGGGCAAATGGTCAGTTTAACATTACACCCAGGGGGGTTCCTAGCTTGCATCTGCAATCCTTATCAGTTAACCCCCTTTCCTGCCATAAACCCCAGCTTGTGACTTAGAAGTCTAAACCCCCTACAGAAAGGATTAAATTCAAACCCCCGTCTTCACATCTTTCTTCAGTTACAATATTATTAATTGTTTTATATTGGAATGTTTTAAAATATATAAGAGGCATTACACAACATGTAAAAATAACCCTTTTCTCTCCTCTAACTTAAAGAATTCCGTGAAGAAATCCTAAATCACAAAACCATCACTTATAATAATTCATCCAGATACACACACTTACACCATAGCCAACAACAAGCTATAACAGTGGACTATTTTATATATTCAGCTATGTAAGAAACAAAGTAATTCTCTGATTGGGCTTTGAACCACCTGGGTGTCATGACAGTCCATTGCCTATTACCGCTATAAGCACAATAATATTTTTCATCAAATATTTCCAAAATGTCCCCTTGTGATATTTTAGCTGCTTAGTTACACGACTCCATATCAATATTACTATCAAGAGGGTTTAAATCAGTACAACTTTTTTTTTACAATAACAGCAAGTGGTGTTCTTACCACATTAGAAAAGGATAAAACGTTATGACATTTTATGAAGTATAGTATATAAGCTTTATAATGTTAGAACAAGCACGTTAAAACCACAACCCAATGTAAGTTACCAAGTTAAAGACTTTGATGCATAAAATATGTATGCTTAATTAAAATATTTACAGTATGAAAAAAGTGGAAGGTTGTGTACTTTTGTCCAACTACGCAGTTGCTTTTATAAAATACACCTAATTTTTAATCAGTTTAATGTTTAACATGCTGTAATACACATATTAAATTATTAAATGTCTGAACAGTATACAATTTAAATTCTGCAATTGGCAAAAGATTATCCCTCAGCATTGACCGGGATTCAGAACTGGGTGTTTTCTACCTACAGACCAAATGCTGCACATGAGACGTTAAGCTCAGCTCAGCAAAGCCCATCTCCACCTGGTGATATTACAAGGTATTTCACCCAATTTAAAAATACATGCAGTACTTTGCAGTTCGTTGTGGATCATCTGCTGCATTTAAGTGCAGCATATGTAGAGCTTTTTGAATGGCTGGATCTTTATTTTGAACACTTCTGATCTCAGTACCTCAGTACTTCTTCAAACAGTTAAATAGTGTCATTTCTAGATTCATTTAAAAGTGAAAAGTTCCCAGAATAAAGATTAAGGTGCTATGTTTACCCTCAAGTGAAGGTGAGCTGGGCTTACCTGACTTCCTGTTGTACTATTTTGCAACACACTTTCTGATAATTTGGTCATGGCAAGCAAGTCTTCTATATCCTCTACCCTGGACACAGATGGAACAATGCCTAACAACAGACTCCACTGTTGCCTTCCCTTCATTCCTTCATTCATTTATTCTGCATTATTAAGAATATCACCAGTAACCCATATGTCAGGCACACTACTAAGATGTAAAACAAAAATCAGCAACCCATTAATACAGGTACACCCTTTTACAAGAATCCTGCACTTCCAGAGCTGTTAAGAGATAGGATTACACAAATATGGTACATCAAAGCAATCAAAAAATTTGGGGAAATGTGTGAGGAAAGTGTACTAATAGCCTTTGATCAGTTTAAGATGAAATGTTACTTCATACTACACAATTCTTTAAGTAATTACAGATTAGAAACCAGAATTTAATGTTTTATGCAACTCGCAACTTCAAGTTCCTGGGTACCTTCATCACCAATGGTTTAACGTGGTCCCAGCATGCAATTGGAACTACAAAGAAGACACAACAGTACCTTTACTTCCTCAGACATATAAAAAAAATGGTCTATCTTCAAATTTCCTTACCACATTTTACAGGTGCACTATTGAGAGTGTGCTCATGTGTGGTATCACAGTGTGGTTTGGCAGCACGTTGTCTGACTGGAAGGCATTACAGAGGGTGATCAGGTCAGCCCCGTCCATCATTGGAGTACAGCTCCCATCAACTGTGGGCATTTTTACAACTTGCTGTTTCAGGAAGGCTAAAAGTATTGCTAAGGAAACCAGTCATCAGGGTTTCTCACTTTTCTCCTCTCTTCCCTCTGGTAAGCATTATAGGAGCATAAAGGCACGAACTTCCAGATTCAGAGACAGTTTCTTCCCACAAGCTGTCAGATTATTGAATTGATTGATTGATTACCTGTACCACTGGCTCATACTGATGTATTTTTTAAGCTGTATGTTATTGAACTTGATGTTGTTGCTGCTGCTGTTCTGCGTTTATTTTTTGGGTGATTCCTTTAATATCTTTATATTGGAGCATACATGCAAATAAGCATTTCATTGCACTTGTGCATATGGCAATAAACTGAACTCAACTAAAAAAGGTGTTTGTTTACTGTCCCTTATTCCTACAGATATAGATGATAAGATATTGAGTAATCAACAAGCACAAGGGTTTATCCCATTTATGTATAAAGTACTGATGTGCATCACATATAAGGACACACTTAAAGTGAAGGCTGGGAGGGAGCATGATCAAGACTGTTTTTGAGTGGAAGATAATATGCATAAAAAAGTCAATCATTCTCTTTTAATTGTAGGCATAAGTTGGTACAATTTAATTTAATTCATAGGACATATTACACACCACAAAGACTTAATAAAAAACTCCCAACTCAAAGACTCCTTAATAAAAAAACAAGATTCAAGATAGAAACTGGTTCCCTTATACATAGATATGTTTTAAAACTTAGAACAGTTAGAATGGCAATCCAGAGAGATACTGGATGGAGGTGAAAGGATTATAGAAGCAGTAGCTTTAACGGAAATTCCAATAAGAATGGCAGGCTAATATTATTGGGGGATGATTCGGTGTTATGTCTAACCAATTGCTGACAACAAATATATAACCCTGAACTTTAAAAACAGTACACCACCTAATCCCTCAATGTAGCTATAATACATTTCTTCTCTTAAACCGCAAGAAAAATATTGTATTGTTTGTGAAAAAAACAAATACAATTGAAAAAGTCTGGGGGACATTTATTTTTATATCAACAATTCCTTCTGTGATATATTCAAGTATTGATTGCTATTATATTGAACAATCGGTTACAATGTTTTATCACAGAAATGGGGCCTACGACCAAGATATAAAATATATCAAATATATATTGTATGTCATCATGTTATTATTTAATTTTATTGTTTTTGTCTTCTTTCTTGCTTGCTTTCAGAAGAATGAACTTTACTAAATGTCTGATTATAATGTTAAATCCTGTGGTTAGGGAGGGCTGAGTGTGTTTAGGGGTACAATAATTATCTTATTGTTTCATGCATGCAATTATTGTACCTGAATATTGTACCTTATTTGTACCTGAATAAAAAACAATAAACATATTGTTCAAAAAGATCACCATACAGGTATTTAATTACACAATGTTGCACATTTCTTTTCTCTTAATTTGTGCAGTAGGAAACATTTCTGAGAAGTTAAATTAATCATCCAACTCACAACTAATGGAAAATTAATTTCACTTGTGGTCTCCCACTGGACAGATGCAAGTAACCATAACCCATTTTAAAGACAATTTCAAGTGATGCTTTGAATATGCAGTTAGTAGGTTAAACCTTAAAGCCCTTGAACAACATTAACAGTGTGATAAACCAAACTTTGGTCTTAATAATTAACTAAATTTTTAACAATGTTACACATTCTAATCTCATTTAGCTAGGATAAATGTTTTGAAAATAACATAGTGGTCACACTGCCATTAACAAAAACACATATTCTGTTAATTAATAAATTGATGTATTGAAATATTTATATGCTAATTTAGTTTTAAACATGGATGTCATTTTCTTATTAGAAGAAGTAGTAGAAAGTGCCGATTCATAGCACTTAAAGAGTAATCTTATCTTTGGAAGTTCACATTTTTATTATGATTCCTCCAGTGAGACAATAACTGCGGTATAGACAATATTTCAGTTTTTAAAAGAAAGGTGACAAAATCACAGCCCTTCACTTCATGAGTAACATTTGTCACCATGAAATAAAGCCTATAACTTTCAAAATCTGTTCTGAAGCTATAAAAAATGGATGACATATTTAGAATTGAAGCCCCTCCAAAGCCCTAGAAGGCAAATAACTCAATCTCAAAGATATGTAACTTTGAAGAGATCAAACACTTGGTTGAAGTTCAGCATCAATTTGAAAACAAAAGTCCACAGTGTAGTGGTTTTGATGGGTTTACTGAGACAATTATTAATTGTAGCAGTAATCACGAGGTTGTTCGTCGGGGCTTTTAGAAAATCAATCGTCAGAACAACTAACAACGCACACACACGGGTTCAATACACGGGATACATTTATTAATATAACTGTGCAACAAACATATACTAGTCTGCCTGGATACGAGCGGCAGACCTTACGGTGAGGGTTATCAATATACAAGGTATATAATCTCGAAGAGATGCAAACACAAAGAGATACACAACAGAGAATATATGTCAATATATATCGTTCAGTTACCAAATCGCTAATCAGTGTTATTACCCACTGTTACTCTAAACTCGGAAGTAAATACATTACTCATGAATGAAATTGATAACAACTTGTGTTGAGGTACAATTGAATTCTCGAGACGCAATGTAGAACATGGGGTTTACTTATCCACTGTGTTTGGATTTGGAGTTTCCCGGCACGAACACCAAACCAGCTGACAGGCTCTGTTGCAGCCTCTGTTGCAGCGGTTGTCCAATGGGCGTTGTGACGGCGTCCTCTGGCTACCGGCCAACCAGTCGAGGTGCAGCTCGGAGTAGGACGGGCGGAGGAATCTGACTGCGGCGCGCAGGGCAGTCGTTGCTCCGAGGGGATCTACCAGCAGTCCGGCTGGCTAGTAGAAAGTCTCTATGCACAGAGTGTGACCGCGAGTCCTCACAAGTCACTCTTTTGCCTGGGAAGAAACTGGTTCGTTCCCGGTCCAGCGCTGCTTCTGAATAAGCTATTCAGGTTGTCGACGAGGGTCCAACTGTAGGCTGCCGTTGATCAAGCGGAGCATTCACGTTGGTAGAATTCTGAGTACGTACGGGTTCCTCGGCCTCGCGCTTAGAACAAAGTCCAAGTCCTTTTGCAGACAACAGCAGTTGTCACGTGATTGTCTCTGAGGATGCGCGAAAATGGCCAAGGAGAGCCCAGAACTGAGCTTGCGCTCCCTTTTTGATCAAGACCCAGATGTGTGCTGATTGGTTGAGAGTTTGGCGGGCATTGTAGACCCACGTGGTATTACCACACCCTGCCAGTCCCTGATTGGTTGGTCAAGGTGAGATATGAGTCACTTAGTCCTGACACTTAGGAATGCAATCCAGATGTCCAACTCGCACTCCCTAGACAGATAGGCGCCAATGGCTGACCATTGATCATGATAGCCAGGCTTAGCTAAGTGCATCCCCCTTTGGGAGCTGGTTTCTTATCACAAGAAAACATCTTAAATCAGCTTGCATGAATTCTTTCTCTGTGGCTGCACCACAGAGATGGAGGGTGAGATGGGGCCTCTTTTAGGAGCATACCAACGCTTAATTCTGTCTTATTAACAAGCATTGCCGCTACAACAGTCTGCTATAAAGCAAAAAAGGTCTTGTGACATTCAAAATTCTGTAGGTTTAACAAATCTTGATCTGTACCATGACATTCAATAAATAAATTACTTTCTCCCATCTTTACTCACTTTATTCTCCTTCATATTTTTTGTAAAGGTGGCAACATAATCCCTTTCATGACAAATATTGTACACAACAATTGGTTTTATGCTCAGTAAATCAAAAACAAAAATGTTCTATGAGGTTATTTAAAAGACCATCTGTTGTATCACATTATATGAAAAATGTTGGGAGTGTAGATCCTTATTAACAGGTGGAAATAATAGAGTACTTTAACAAACGGTTTTCTTCATTTGATGTCTCTCACAACATATAACATGGTTTTTGACCTAAAAAGGAATATCTGTAAAGTGTAATCAATGTGCAGTGTACAGCAATGAATTATCTGCAAATTACTAGTCTTCAGGGCTGACTGGGAATTTAAACATAACAAGATTATACCATGAGCTGTAGCTCTTGCTTTTTATGTTATTAAATCACAATCTTTAAATCTAAGGTGTTGTGTCACTTGCTTATACCACATAAATTTATATTGTTATAAGTGAGGGATGTTTTCATATGCAGTTCACACCTTATGACACTATTCATGTTTTTTTTTAGAAACCCTTGGGTTTCCTTTCAGGTGTTTACCTAGCTGTAGGAGTGGTAAGATGCATGTAAACAGATGGTCAAATGGGATTCTGGTTGTTTACTTCATTAGAAACATAACAAATCATTACATCATTCAATTACCAAATAACTCAGCATATAATGACAGAAAGAGAAAAATGGAGAGAGAAACCAGAGAAGAAGGAACTACACCATCAACCAACTCTTCCTCTAACCTTGTGGCATGAGAGAGGACTTTGTTTTCAGCTAAGTAATCTGATCATTGTTGCAGAGAGCCTGCTGTCTTATTTATTGATGCAATTTCTTGTTGCGGAATCCTCAGACTAGAAATGTTCTTTTCTAATTTAGTAATGCATTTCTGGTTTAGGAAGATTGATTCCCATACACATTTGAGCACCCAGGTTTACGAAGGGAGATTTAGTTCTTATTTCGTTCCTTTATTGACCCGTTTGGGAAACTTGCTTTGCAGGCAAGAAAAAGAGATAAACTACACAATACATTTAACACAACATCATAATGTTAATATATAATTAAAGTAAAATAAATAATTAATTGTCCAATTTACACAGTTAAATAGCGGTGTTAATAAAATATATAGACAGACAGAAAACATACAGATGCAGCCATTGAAAGTTTGCTGTACAAACACGTACCACAGGCATTTCCCTACGTCATAGCGCGTCATAATGCGTCATATCGTGGAACGTGATTGGCTGGCCAAAATGACCGATAGGGGCACTTGTCTACTTTTTATGCACAAAACACTGGTGATTTTTCTTCCTCCTGATCATCTTAGAAATCTTTGTGTGCTGTAAGGTTTTTACTTCTTAATTGAACGTTTAAAATACCTGTTTAGAATAGAAACAACATATTATGTTGTCTTCCTGGTATGTAGAACAGATCAGCAGGTCTTTTTTCCCCAGTCAGAGGGGTTTCAGATGGTGTCAGCCAATCACCATTCTGAAGCAGTGTCATAATCTCTGGTATAGGCACACCCCAGAATTTTGACTTTTTACGGTGTGATAAATTTTAAAGACTACTTCTTAGCGTAGATAAAGTGTAGATAAAAAGCTTGGATTCTCATGTATGTGATACACGTATCTTTTTCTCTGCAGTCTTTGTTGTGTTCTTGGGGATCCTTGTGATATTTTGAGCTCTGGTTGAATGATAAGTGTCGCAGTTTAAATCATTTTCATTGTTAGGAACTATGGAATGCCCTGTTAAAAGCAAGGGAGTTTTTATGTCTGTTATAGTAACAGAAAATGCCTGACAAACTTGGAATTGGACAGTTTTTTAGTGCTTGTACAATCGATGGAAATGTTCAAATAAATGTGCTAAAGAAATAAACAAAAAAGGTAATTTATTCCTTTATCATATAGGCTAGCTAATGTCCTGTCCTTGTTAGTTAGATCAACGAAATGCGGTGTTGTTACTTTTTGGCAATATAAAGTATTTTCGTTTAAAATGATGGTTGCAAAGAATGTGGACCAGCGTAATACTTTGAGTTGACAGCTTGTCCAAGGTCATTCATTATTAATACTATTAGTAATATCTTTGGTAAAGGCTTTGATGCATAAAATATTTCTGCATAATTAAAATATTTATGATAAAGGTAGGTTGTGTACTTTTGCCCAACTGAGCAATCTTGCTTTCATAAAATATACCAACTTTTTAATGACTGATGATTAACATGCTGTAATACACAGTTTAAATTTAAAAACTCAAATGCTGTACATAAGAGGTTAAGCTTTATTGGCTCCTCCTGGCGGTTTTACAAGGTGATTCCGGATACTTTCCGGTATGACGTCAAATGATGCGTTACACCGAGTTATACCGCGTTTTGATGCGATACACCCACTGCGTTGTACCTTGGCGTACCCCACGCGTTTTGAATGGCTGCATCTGTACAACCACCACATACATAGCAAACCAGGGCCCCATCTAACACTGGAAGGCAGCAATACTAACCACTGTGCCACCATGGTAACATTGTTTTAAATATTGTGCCAAAAATATTTAAAAAATGTAACTCATATTAAACATACATTATTCATAAACATTGCACAGCTTCACTTTTGCATCAAGAATGAAATCAGATCATGCCAGATGCCATTTACCGGAGGTCAGTGTTTGTAGAATTAATAATGCCTTTAACACCCCCAGCTTGTGTTGGAGAGCTGATGAGTCTCAACATAGAACACTGTGTAAAAGACAAAGGTACAATTAATACAGAGGATTGCACAGTTAGGTGATTTAATCTAGAAATTAAGGCAGTTGACAAAACAGCTTTTTTCTGTTACATTAGTAAGGAAATGTACTCCTTCTGTTATTATCTTGCTGAAAGTTTAGTACATTTTATACTAAGCATCAAATGTAACATACCACTCTATTATTTCAACAAAAAATGAAAAAATACATGTTGCACACCATTTGGAATATCTATTCTGTTCTTGTGGACTTAACAGCAGCCTATGACACGGTCTGGCATAAAGGATTCATACTCAAACTTCTTCGTATTATCCCAAACAAGAAAATGGCCCTCTCTATCCAAGAACTAATCTCCAACAGATCATTTACCATAACACTGGGCAATGACACCTCCAGGAAATTTTACATTAAGAATGGTGTTCCGCAAGCCTCGGTGATGGCGCCAATGCTGTTAAACATCTACACAGCTGACCTGCCATGTACAACTGCAAAAAAGTATATATACACAGATGACATCGCTATAATGCTTTGCTCCACAGACATCAAAGCAATAGAAACTACACAAACGACTAACCTGAACAAGCTGAACTGCTAAGCCTCGGATGACTCCAACCACCCGCTGCACAATGCCATCTGCAACCGGAACACCACGATCCTTCTAACACAATGAGGCGCCTTATGAAAGAAGTAAACAACGACAATGGCACCAATTGGGCTAACAAAAAGTGGCAAGATGCTTGGAATAATAACAACCACAGACTGAAACAGTTTATCGACAAAGTATCTAACAAACCTGCTGGAAATGACCTACACAGGCAAGCCTGGGTCAAGCTGAACCGACTAAGAACCAGACATGGCCATTTCTGGGCCACCCTACACAAGTGGGTTCTCACTGATGACCCAATTTGTGAATGCGGCAATGGCAAGGAGCAGACGGCTGACCACATTCTATACTCCTGCCCTTGCTTCAGGTGCCCCGGCAACTTCACCGATTTAGATGATGCCAGCCACGACTGGCTGAGGCACCTGACTGTGACAATATAACTATGTAACTTTTGCATGATAAGCTCATACAAATAAAAAAATATATATAAAAACCTCTTCTGTGTAAGGTTCCAAGATACTTATCTGAACATCAAATAATCTCACATAACATTTTTTTAAATTAATTTATAATTTTACAGGAATATATATAGCAAAGTGTTTTGGAACAGAATTCTGTGTGACATGTGAAGTGTTATCATAATAACTGTATTAAAATAAAAAAAAACTTGATGTATTTAAATATAAATGCTAACATCTATAAATGCAACTTGAATGTTTAATTTGAAATTGAACATTAAAGTGCTAAAATTGGAACAACTACCAAAGTTTGTTTTTTTTTCGGGCCATTTGGATGAGGTTTTAAGTGATCTACGTCAGAGGAAGATGTTTATGTTAAATAACTGTTATTTTACAAATATTGAGCAGGAAGAGTAATATACAAATTTGCTGAAGACTATCTTCAGTAAAACCCAGATTCTCATCTTTTTTACTCCATCTGAGCTGTGTTTTAACTAAAACTTCAACTATCAATAGGGACTTTTTTAAAATTGAAATCTTTTCGGTGCCGTCATCTGCACTTTAAAGGTACCCCTGTAGCGGAAGAATTTGACCTCGGAACGTTCACCCAGAGTAATTTTTGTATTTCATTGCACTTTGACAGATTGTCTTTAAATCAATTGTTGTCAGAATATCCCCACAAAATTGCAACGATTTTATTAACTGGCTGTTTCAGTAACCTAAAATATATATTTAAAGTAATAATTTAACAATATATTGTAACGCAACGGGGGTTCAGGTGGGCGCCCTTGCCGCATTAGGTCGGCCCCCCACCGTCGGGGGCTCGAACCCGGGACTCCCGTGTCACTCAGCAGGGACCCAGCCCGCTGAACTAAAGAGAGATCTCTCTACAGCCCAGGGGCTGTAGTCCTGCTATCACAGGGAAGGGCGGCGACGTCACCGCTCTGGTAAGCCGGCTGTTACACAGTACCCGTAGGCCATATATGTTACACCCCCCCGCTTAACTCGCCGTCCCCGGCAAAGGGCTATCCCACCCCGCTTCTGACACCTATGTAACTCAACGGGGGTTCAGGAGGGCACCCTTGCCGCATTAGGTCGGCCTCCCACCGTCGGGGGCTCAAACCTGGGATTCCCGTGTCACTCAACAGGGACCCAGGCCGTTGAGCTAAAGAGAGATCTCTCTACAGCCCAGGGGCTGTGGTCCTCCTATCACGCGGAAGGGCGGCGACGTCACCACTCTGGTAAGCCGGCTCTTACACAATACCTGTCGGCCATATGCGTTACAATATGTAAATGTTTTAAGATAAGTTTATGTTGTGAATGTCTGTAGATTGTATCTTATTTTTAATTTTTGTTTTGTTTCACGTTAATTTTATAAGGGAATCTTGATTAAAATACTTTTATTTTTTCAAAATCTGGTAATGCCAGACAGAATTCACATTTGCTGCAGCCAAATGGCCTTGCAGATCAGATACTGTATCAAGGAACAAAACAATTATCGCGCCCGGCTCCTTAATGGAATCGCTTTAACATGCTAATGCGTTGGTGTAACACTCTGTGTCTACAGTACATTGTGAACAAACCGGTTTCACAGGTTGAAAGGTATTTTCAACCCCCAACCAATGTTGTTTCATCAGTTGTTATCATGTAAAGCGCTTTGAGGAGCCACCTTCAAAGGTGCTACAGTGCCTTGCGAAAGTATTCGGCCCCCTTGAACTTTTCAACCTTTTGCCACATTTCAGGCTTCAAACATAAAGATATAAATTTTTTATTTTATGTGAAGAATCACCAACAAGTGGGACACAATTGTGAAGTGGAACGAAATCTATTGGATTTTTGAAACTTTTTTAACTAATAAAAAAATGAAAAGTGGGGCGTGCAAAATTATTCGGCCCCCTTGCGTTAATACTTTGTAGAGCCACCTTTTGCTGCGATTACAGCTGCAAGTCGCTTGGGGTATGTCTCTATCAGTTTTGCACATCGAGAGACTGAAATTCTTGCCCATTCTTCCTTGCAAAACAGCTCAAGCTCAGTGAGGTTGGATGGAGAGCGTTTGTGAACAGCAGTTTTCAGCTCTTTCCACAGATTCTCGATTGGATTCAGGTCTGGACTTTGACTTGGCCATTCAAACACCTGGATACGTTTATTTGTGAACCATTCCTTTGCAGATTTTGCTGTATGTTTGGGATCATTGTCTTGTTGGAAGATAAATCTCCGTCCCAGTTTCAGGTCTTTTGCAGACTCCAACAGGTTTTCATCCAGAATGGTCCTGTATTTGGCTGCATCCATCTTCCCCTCAATTTTACCCATCTTCCCTGTCCCTGCTGAAGAAAAGCAGGCCCAAACCATGATGCTGCCACCACCATGTTTGACAGTGGGGATGGTGTGTTGAGGGTGATGAGCTGTGTTGCTTTTACGCCAAACATATCGTTTTGCATTGTGGCCAAAAAGTTCGATTTTGGTTTCATCTGACCAGAGCACCTTCTTCCACATGTTTGGGGTGTCTCCCAGGTGGCTTGTGGCAAACTTTAGACGAGACTTTTTATGGATATCTTTGAGAAATGGCTTTCTTCTTGCCACTCTTCCATAAAGGCCAGATTTGTGCAGTGTAAGACTGATTGTTGTCCTATGGACAGACTCTCCCACCTCAGCTGTAGTTCTCTGCAGTTCATCCAGAGTGATCATGGGCCTCTTGGCTGCATCTCTGATCAGTCTTCTCCTTGTCTGAGCTGAAAGTTTAGAGGGACGGCCAGGTCTTGGTAGATTTGCAGTGGTCTGATACTCCTTCCATTTCAAGATGATCGCTTGCACAGTGCTCCTTGGGATGTTTGAAGCTTGGGAAATCTTTTTGTATCCAAATCCGGCTTTAAACTTCTCCACAACAGTATTATGGACCTGCCTGGTGTGTTCCTTGGTCTTCATGATGCTCTCTGCGCTTTCAACAGAACCTTGAGACTATCACAGAGCAGGTGCATTTATACAGAGACTTGATTACACACAGGTGGATTCTATTTATCACCATCAGTCATTTAGGACAACATTGGATCATTCAGAGATCCTCGCTGAACTTCTGGAGTGAGTTTGCTGCACTGAAAGTAAAGGGGCCGAATAATTTTGCACGCCCCACTTTTCATTTTTTTATTAGTTAAAAAAGTTTCAAAAATCCAATAGATTTCGTTCCACTTCACAATTGTGTCCCACTTGTTGGTGATTCTTCACATAAAATAAAAAATTTATATCTTTATGTTTGAAGCCTGAAATGTGGCAAAAGGTTGAAAAGTTCAAGGGGGCCGAATACTTTCGCAAGGCACTGTATATAAAATAAAGTTTATTATTATTATTATTATTATTATTATTATTATTATTAATATTGATCATATTTTTCCTCCCAGAACTTGAAAATTGTTGTTGTTATTGTTGTTGTTATCCTGTAAAGCACTTTGAGATGCATACTGTCCAGCTTGTCAGGTGCATTCTGTTGTAAAATAATAAGTAGAGTTTTGGGCTTATTAGTGCTCCACTTACAGCAACCCAATGTAAATACATTTTGTCTCCAAATCCATCACCACTTGTATGAATCATAGCCCTTCCAAATGATGCAATTTCCGCTGCAATGGTTGTGTGCAGGAATTATTCAGTATGGCATCTCCATGTTCAAGTAAACACTACTCTGTGTGCAAATGCAAATGCATTTAATTTGTTTTTTAAAAGCCACCTTTAAAGGCGATATATAAAATAAAGTTTATTATTATTAATATTGAGGATATTCTTCCTCCCAGGACTTGTAAAATTGTTGTTGTGATTGTTGTTATCCTGTAAAGCGCTTTGAGAAGCATACTGTCCAGCATATTGTATTTCATTGCACTTTGACAGATCGTCTTATTATCACTTGTTGTTAGAATATCCCCCAAGAGGATATTCCCCCCAAGAGGATATAGAGGATATCCCCCAAGAGGTATTCAAGTAACAGTGAAACGGGCATACAGTCTGGGGAGATTGCCCATATTCCATGTAAATAGTTCCCTGGTTCCGCACCCCTTGGTGTCTCTCTCTCTCTCTGTCTATCTCTCTGTCTCTTTCTCTATCTCTCTCTCTGTCTCTCTCAGTCCCGTGCTCTTGGCGGGCTTGTCTTGTGTTTCTCTCTCGTCTGGGCGCAGGAGTGCTGCTGGCGGGTGGTGACGTAGAAGAAATAAAGCGCAGTTTTTAACTCCACAGGTTTGAGTTTCTGTGTTCGTCCTCAACCAACCCAAATTCATTACATTGGTGTTAGAAGCGGGAGGATGGACAGTGAACGGCCGATGATGTCAGACTCAGAGAAGCGCCGGTTCCCCCAGCAGCCGAGTGACCCCCTAAAGCGCCTTTTGGGGACGAGCAGCAGCCGCCAGGGGCCGAGATGACCCCTTAGCAACACAAGTGGCCACAGCCCTTATCAGGGCTACCCCAAGGTGACCTACTCAGCGGAAGGGGGGCCCTTTCCCGGGTCGCCTCAGGCCATGTGGCAGGAAAGAGACGCCAGACCAGCGGGTTCCAGCCCGCCACCCCTGCTCCAGCCTGTGCCGGTGAGAACGAGCCGTTATAATGGGGAGATCCCATGACAGATGTTTGAGGCCCAGTTCCAGATGGCAGCCTGGGGAAACGGCTGGTCTCGGGTGGAGATTGTGTGCCACCTTGCCGCAGTCCTAGAGGGGAAGCCCTGCCAGGCGTTGCTGGATGTACCCGGGGACCAGCGCTACAACTACTCGGCGTTGGCGTCGGCCTTCCGGAGGCATTTTGGCAGGAGAGGGGAGGCCCCGGGACTGCTCCAGGCAAGGTTGGCCCAATGCTGCTGCCTAGCGGGAGAGCCACTGGGTCCAGTCGCCGCAGACGTGGCGGATCCCCACCGGAAGGTAGCGCTCCAGGCGTTTCTCTGGGCCCTGGTGCTGACTGAGGCAGCGCCACGTGATGCTGGCCGCGCCGGTCCTCTTGGGGGGAATATCCTATTCTAACAACAAGAGATTACTATGCCATACTGAATAATTCCTGCACACAACCATTGCAGCGGAATTTGCATCATTTGGCACGGCTATGATTCATACAAGTGGTGGTGGAATTGGAGACAAAATGTATTTACATTGGGTTGCTGTAAGTGGAGCACTAATACCCCAAAGCTCTACTTATTATTTTACAAGAGAATGCACCTGACAAGCTGGACAGTATGCTTCTCAAAACGCTTTACAGGATAACAACAACAATAAAAACAACAATATACAAGTTCTGGGAGGAAAAATATGATCAATAAAACTTTATTTGATATAGCGCCTTTAAAGGTGGCTCCTCAAAGCGCTTTACAGGATAACAACTGAAGAAAGATGTGAAGACGGGGGTTTGAATTTAATCCTTTCTGTAGGGGGTTTAGACTTCTAAGTCACAAGCTGGGGTTTATGGCAGGAAAGGGGGTTGACTGATAAGGATTGCAGATGCCAGCTAGGAACCCCCCTGGGTGTAATGTTAAACTGACCATTTGCCCAGAACATCGTAAACTGGCCAAATACCATGAACCCCCCTCTTTACCATCATACCGAGTGACGTCAGAAACGGAGAAGAAAACACTATATAACCCAAAAGTTTGTAACAGTACGTGGAACAATACTTCAGTTTTGTTGTTTCTTGCGGGAAACAAGACTTCGGCTTTATTGTTCCTTGCATGCAATAAACTCATCTGTTTCACTTCATCTCGGGATCAAGAACCTTATTTCTTCTGTTACAACACAACCGATGAAACAACAGTGGCTGGGGGTTGAAAATACCTGTGAAACCGGTTTAATTCATCACAGCCAGCACTCCCGCAGAGAGTGATGAAAACCGCGCAGCGTCAGGCGAATGCACATTAATATTTTGGGCTTTTGGGTTCGGGTGGATTTGCGCCCTACGGTTCACCCTGCGTTACCTCTGTGTACTGTACATACAGTACGAACATGTGTTATTTTGAAATATAAAAAATGTCAATATACTTTAGGAGAAATTGAGTATTGGTGTGTATTTTTTCTTTAAAATACCAATAACAGCAACATACAGTTTACATAATATGTGTATGTTCCTAAATTAATATCATTTATGACCTTTATGACCTTCATTATGCTCCTCTGCATTTTATGCTTAACTACTAAAATTTCCCTTTAGTGATAAAATTCCATATAAATATTCAGTACTATGTGGATTAAAATGTGCACAGTAAAGAGATTAAATGATTAAATCTTTTCACTAACGACCAATACACCTCATTATCTTCTGTGTCGCATTAAAGAAGCGATACACAACCTGTCTCCTCTATAACTCTTCAGTTTACAGAGAAATTCCACCAGAACCTCACAACATTGTCCAATAATACTCTTCTCACGTCTAATTTTTGGTTAAATAGGATTTTAGCTACAGACCATAACAGACCAAAAAACAGAATCCACCTGCGATTCGGGTGTTAACAAAACATGTTTACAAAGATAGTGAAATACAGTAATACTACCAGCTATATAGATACATAGATTTAGAAATATCATGATTAATTTATTTAGATACGTGATTACATATTCTCGATTATAAAACAGATAATTCCGGTCCTGGAATCTGACTGGCTGACACCCTTCTGAAGCGGTACCATAATCTCTGGTATACGGACGCCCCTGAAATTTGACTTGTTACTGTGTGATAAATTTTAAAGACGTAGATAAAAAATTTTGGATTCTCATGGATCTGGTACAAGTATCTTATAAATCAGTCTTTGTGGTGCTCTTGAAGATCCTTGTGATATTTTGAGCTCTGTTTGAATGATAAGTGTCGCAGTTTAAATAATTTTCTTTGTTAGAAATTATGAAATGCTTTGTTAAAAGCAAGGGAGTTTTTATGTCTGTTATACTAAAAGAAAATGCCAGACGAACTAGGGATTGGACAGTTTTTCAGTGCTTGTACAATCGATGGAAATGTTCAAATAAATGTGCTAAAGAAATTAACAAGAAAAGTAATTTATTCCTTTATCCTATTGGCTAGCTAATGTCCTGTCCTTGTTAGTTAGATCAACAAAATGCTGTGTTGTTACTTTTTGTCGATGAAAAAATAAAGTCTTTTCATTTAAAATGACGGTTACAAAATAATGTGTACCAGCGTAATAGTTTGAGTTTACAGCTTGTCCAAGGTCATTCATTATTAATAATATGAGTAATATCTTCGGTAAAGGCTTTGATGCATAAAATATTTCTGCATAATTAAAATATTTCTGATAAAGGTAGGTTGTGTACTTTTGCCCAACTGAGAAATCTTGCTTTCATAAAATATACCAACTTTTCAATGACTGATGATTAACATGCTATAATACACAGTTTAAATTTAAAAGCTCAAATGCTGTACATGAGAGGTTAAGCTTTATTGGCTCCTCCTGGCAGTTTTACAAGGTGATTCCGGATACTTTCTGGTATGACGTCAAATGACGCAATACATCGCGTGATACTGCGTTTTGATGCGACAAGCCCACCGGGGTACCGCGAAATACCCCACCCATTTTGAATGGCTGCATCTGTAAACCCAGATTAATGTCAAAATGATACCTACAATATCTTCCCTAAATAGGATATGACTGTGGTAAGATTTATTGTTATCATTATTAGTATTGTTTTTAAAAGATCACTTGATTTGTGGTAATGAGAAAGTTGAATGTAAGGCCCAGATACAGTGATTGTTTTCACATAAAAATCAAGAAATATTTAATGTCACAAGCCAGTAAAATCCCTTCAGTACATACAAATATTTTGCATAAGAGACATACAACATTTATTCAAGAATTAAAGCTGGATGAACTGAGGCTTACGGTATGTGTTTCTTAGTTTTGTAAAAATAAACTCTGCCTAGAGATTACTAACAACTTTTTTAAGATTTTTATTTGCTATCCAGAACATTTTATATTGTAGAGTGCCTAGGTTTCACATGTATTGTTCAGAAACGTTTCCAATAACTGAAAGTTCTTTCAGAATACACAAACTTTCACAGTCCTTATTAAAATGCAGCACATTTCCTAAAGTGGTCAGCATTTGTTTGTATTGTTATTCTAAGAACCCAGAAGGTATTATCTGATAGTCTTTGACTAAAGCTCTTAGAAGTCTCTGCTTTGAGATTCTGGGGACATGGACTGCATGACTAGAGAGACAAGGATTAAAAACCTGAACACTGTACAAGTACCTTACTGCTTTCAAGAGTTCCCAATTTTCACAGTTTAATTTGTCTGAAAAGACATTTTTATTAACCTGAGAATCTCTGTTCAATGATTAGTGCTTGAACATGAGGTTTTTCATTTCTCTTTGGCATTGCTTCACAGCTGGGGTCACTCTGAAAAGTACGCAGAATGGCCATTTTTGTAAGTTCAAAACTAAAGCCTTAGTTTAAGTACTAAAGCTTTTTTATCTGAGCTCTTGTTTCATTATACAAAGTATTATTTTTTCTAATACATTGGAATGTCCCCATCCTCACTTTTTCACTATACTGAGGAGCACTCAATGCTGTTTTACAAACTGTCCTTTTATTCAGGTACTTTAATGGTAATGGTAATGTAATGGGAATTAATTTAATCACAGAGATTTCTCTGGTCGGGGCGCAGGAGAGACGGCAGGCAGGCGGTGGGTAATGGAGAAGAAAATAAAGGCAGCTTTTAACTCCGCAAGTCTAAGTTTTTGTGTCCATCATCATTACACTATCATTATGTCCATCGAAAACCTGTTTATATGTGACCTTTCAGAACACCTATATGTTTTCTTCCTAGCACAATTTATGAGCACTCTGTGATTTAATTAATTCTCATTACATTATCATTCTCACTGTGCATAACAAGGAAGATTAATAAACATAAGGTTGTTTAATGACAATCTATTGTTTATCTCATGGCTAAATAGTCAAGTCTAGCCAAAAGAGAAAACATCGACTTTATTTAAACTCCAGCGAAAGTATAAATGGTTTTTAATTACCATACTTTTATGGTACATAACTTTGCTAAAATGTATTTAACAATAAAAATGATTACAAACGCCAGCAGAGAGAGAGAGACACACACACACAGTTTTTCAAGTAATTGTTTTTTACTTTGTCAGACAGTCTTCATGATTGTTTTTTACTTTGTGAGAGAGTCTTCGTGATTTTGGCCATAGTCCATCTCCTTACCAAAGCAATACAGTGGTGCAGCTTGAAGTCTGTTAAACAGATAAACAGATAAACTTGTACCATACAGATGAGCTAATACATGGGAAAGACACTCCTATCTTATTTAAAACACAATACGCAAGGAAATGTGTCTGCTGCATTAGCAAGTTAAATAAAAAATTGCGTCGAAAAGCCGGGCGTAACAATTGTTTCCTTTTTCTGATCACTCACTGTTTGGATACTCGTCTCACCTGCCCTGTTTCTTGTTTTCATTTGCTGTGTATTCCTGCTGTGATCCACTCCTGCCCTCACACCTAAAGAAGACTATTTTACATTTCTTTGTGCGGTCCATAGTGCAATTAGCCCTTGCTACTGTAGTATCTTTGCGGCCTTCTGAGTCTGTGCTGTCCTCTGAAAGCGAGATGATCTCTGGTTCTTTGACAAAACAGGGCTCGCCAGATATTGTGAAAAAGACACGGATCGAAACCTGTTTTTATAGCTTTTAAAGTCGCGCAATGTGTAAGCGGGAACACATCATTATATCTTATATATGAAAAATACCTACTGTAATATAGCTCCCAAACAAATGCAAACGTGTTACATACATTATTAAATTATTACTTCTTTTTCAGGAAGTTAAAAAACACTTGAATTACTTATCCAGTCTCTCGAAATAAAATTATTTTTCCAGCAATGTGATGCAAGATGCTTTTTTAACGTCGGGCAATGTGTTTTTTTTTAATCTAACATTGATAGATTAAAAAAAAATCATTCCTAACAGAAATTATTTACCTGCATAAACTTATAAAGATTGTATTTTTGCACAGTGAAGAGGTCTTTTTTAGTTATACAGTAGTTGTGCAAGCTCTGGTGAGTGTATATTTTTGGATGAGTTTCAATGGACAAACACAGCTGTATGAGCTCTTCCAGTCAGGACAGGAGACTCTACTGTACACAGAGAGGGGCGGGAGGGGGGAACAAGCTGATACCCTGGTTGATACCCTGGCCTGTGTCTCCAGACACAGCTGGATGAGCTCCACCAGTCAGGACAGGCAAATAAGACTCTACAGACATTCACAACAGTGACATATCATGAAACATTTGCACATACTGTTTTGTTAAATTATTACCTGTTTTTCAGGAAGTTAAAAAAACACTTGAATTACTTATCCAGTCTCTCGAAATAAAATTATTTTTCAAGCAATGTGATGCAAGATACATACTCTTAGAGTTTGATTAAAAGGGAATATAATATAAAAATATAGTACTAAAAATAAGATACACTCTACAGACATTCACAACAGCGACTGTCAGAAGATAGGACACAGTGGCTCAGACACCCGCTGAATGGAAAGGGGCACTTTAATGTTCTGTACGGCTAATACTAAAGCCAATACTTTAATACTCTTTTCTGTATGGCCCTGCACCCATTGTTAGGTGTTAATGTGTTGTTGTTAAGTGTGAGTTTCCCTGAGGTCTGGCTTTTTTTCTGAAAAACCATAACTCTGGTCTTGTCCAGATTGACTGTCAGCACCCAGGTCTGACAGTGCTGCTCCAGCAGTGCTAGGTTCTGCTGCAGCCCCTGTTCTGTGGGCGACAGCAGGACCAGGTCATCTGCATAGAGCAGGAACTTGATTTCTGTGTTGTGTAGTGTGAGACCAGGAGCTGCAGACTGTTCCAACATTCCTGCTAATTTGTTGATATACTGTAGATATTAAACTGTGTTAGGCTCAGGCTGCAGGCCCGCAGGCCTGGACTCAGGCTGCAGCCCTGCCTCACCCCATGGCCCTACGGCCAGTGGTGGTGATGTAATTAATGCAGATCAGAAAATCAAGGAACAAAACAATTATTCCGCCCAGCTCCTCAATGGGATAGCTTTGACGTGCTAATGCGTTGGTTTAACAGTCCAGGTGTGGCAAGCTTCTTATGTCTCCAGACTTTGGCAAAAGGAAACTGCCTTTTATTGGAAGACAATGAACACATTCTAGGCATACATGAGAATATAGCATAAACACACCAAGGGATTGGGTGAGTTCCCATCACAAAAAAAAATTGCGAACCTTCACTACAGCGACCATAGTACAATATGGAGACCAAGACCTTTTACGGGATGATACGAAGTGCTTCTGCTGCCCCAGCTTGCAAAGAGCAAAGGATAAGCAAGTACAGCAGGCTTCATCTGAAATATGCGATTATAGCTCATATTACAAGGTATTATTGCCGTTTTGAATTATACATTCAATTATAAATATTTCTTCGCAGCCTGTTCTTCAGGAAAACACCCCACGGGCGAAACGATCTTCGAAATCTACCACCAGGACAGTAAAAAAGAAAGCGGTAAGATGGATAAAAAGAAAAGTTTATTTTGACATCTGTTCTGCAACTGATGAATACTACTGTGTGACTTTATTTCTTACATGTTATTTTGCCACAGGCTGTAGGTCTCTGCTCTTGGCCACTGGCCAGGGTGCCAACCTGTAGAAGCAGCACCTGTATGGAGACTTTTCGGCAGCAGCAGGAGAGGTAGGACGCATTACTGGGGAGGATTGGGAGGTTAGAGACACTCCTGAAGATGCAGAAGAAGGAGACAGTATGTTCCGGCAGTCAAACAGTAGAGCAGCTGTCTCCCGATAAGTGCCTCTCCCCGCCGCACAGGTTGCAATGCCTGGTGGAAGCTCTGCCCCCCACAGAGCACACACCGCCTCAGGACACTCCATTCCGGCCTCTCTGCTCACCACCGCGCAGGAATTGGCTGATGCTGTCCCCGCCTTCTATCTCCCCTCAAGCACCGTTTACAGAGTGGAATTCACAGACGCCAGTGGGACGAACAGTTCTCCCAGATATCCAACTCTTGCCCATCACTCAAGAGAAAGAGGGGGGGTTGTACTTGCAGTGCATCGGTATAGATGGGAAAGCGAGAGCCGACCGCTACGCCGCCCTCGTATTACGATTTCTTGTGACATTTGAAATTTACTGGGGGTGGATCAAATCTGTAAATTTTGATGGGTCCAGAGGCAAAAGTGCCTTGCCTTGCAATCTCCGAGAAACCATTAGTAGCATGGTGAATCGGAGATTCTCAACGCTTACTTTGTGTGACTGGAAAAGAATTTGTGATCGGATCAACGAAATGCTTCGAAGAAGGAGGAGCTCTTTTCCTCTAGTCTAATAGTCTGTCCACAAACAAAACATTCCTGTTAAACAAGAGGAATGTAAAAAAACAATTACTTTTTGACAATGAAAACCAGAGTGTGTGTGTCTCTCTCTCTGCTGGATGTCTCTCTCTCTGCTGAATGAATAAAAGCATTTTATTAAACATGCGTTTGCATTTGTCTGGGTATTTACGTTGTAATCTGTGGTCCTTTTAACTGTTTTTACATCTACTGTATTGCTTTGAGATGCCACTTTTAAAGGTGATATGTAAAATAAAGTTTTTTATTATTGTTATAGAGAAACATGATCAGATTTTCCCTGGTTCAGAAAAAAAGATCTAAAGTATACTAGTTTGTCACTCTTCTCATTCCCTCTTTGCTAAATGGCTTTTCATACTGATCTAATCAATCTGCCTATTTTCTGTGTTTTCTCTATCCTGCTAGATTTGCAATTATTCTGAACATTTTCTTCTTGAAATAACTCTTCTAAATACCTTTTTTCACTGTTAACATCTTGCAGAAACTCTGCGACAAAATATGCACTTAGCTCAACCTGACAGTTCATCCTGCTACCATCATTGAATAAAAAAAAAATCTTAAGATTTCTATATTTATGTCTTTATTTAGTGGTTTCATTAGTGACAAAGGCTAAACATTCTTGGAAAAAATGTATTTTATGTGTTGCGGAAAAACTGACTTGCTTTAACAAAATATATTTTCAAATCCTTTCACCTGGCAATCTACCTGAATGCCCTCCATGAAACCATGTTTGCTATTAATTCATTTAGGGCTCACTGACAGAATTGCTGTTTTTTATGCATGCTAATTTTCTGATTCCTCACTCTGTTTCATGTTTAGAGATAGATAAGACTTTATTGATAGTGAAGGGATATTGATGTACATGTTCATGTACATGATGAACATGTTTGCATGTTCTTTTGTAACATACACCTTTTTGTGATTTTTTTGTATATCTAAACAAGTGTTCCTGCATCCCTCTTCTGCACTATATATAGTCATGGCTTTTTTTCTGTTTGCTTATTTCAAAGTCACACCTGCTCCATTTCTAAAACTTTTTGCTCATGTGTATGTTTGTATTTTTTACACCTTTAGCACTTTAACGTCCTGAATTTTCATTTGCCTTAATTTGAAGAATGAATTTTAGTTTTAGCCTTAAAAAGCTTAAGATTTCACTAACTTTTGTTTCTTGTCCTACAACTGTTGTTATTGATCACCGAATTATTGTACTTGATATGACTTCATTCACCCTTTCCTGAACGTCTATGACAGGCAGAGAGAGTGCTGTTTCTGGTGCGATCTTTTGCAGCTGACATTTCACTGTTTTAAACGAACAAGAAATTAGATTGCTCATAAATCACTTATTCTACATAAACACAGCATAATTGCCTTCCGAAAATCCTCTTTATCTTGTTCGTTTTAGAGACCTTGATTGAAACTGATTTTAGATGTCAGAAAGGATTTATTTTCTCTGTATTTCTGTGTGCACATTTCCTACATTGCTTTGTAGAGATTTTAACTTTATATTTTGGCTCAGATTTCAACCATAAATCATACACTAATTAATAGCAGTAAATCCCTCTTAACACAAAAATATATATGAATTGTAGCTGGGATGAACTTTATTTTGTACACATAGCTACTGCTATTCGTACACGGAACAGTTAAAGATGCCGACAAATCAGGCACCCGGGGGGGGCGTCTTTCCACCTCCATAATTAAAAAGCCAAATAGGAGTGGGTTAAGCGACATACACAGTCATATAACTGACAGTTTGAGGTAGCCTATCGTGTAAATTTCGCTTTGTTGCTGATAGGTTAAGTTTTCGAAACTCAGCCCCAAAGTCATGTGACTGGTTTTTCGTCCTGTTTCATTGGTTAAACGCAATGATCACAAGCACCACCATGGTAACTGGGATGTGTAGTTTTTAATTCAGTTTGAATTATAACTGTACGTACTGTCTTCATATTTGGTGCGCCAAAAAATTTCGGTGCCATCGTCTCCACTTTAAAGGCACCCCCGTGCTGGAAGAATTTGACCTCGGAACGTTTGCCCAGTGTACTAATATAGGCACATCCCGACTTCACTGTATAATGAAGAAATTTTAAAGACTACTTCTTAGCGTAGATAAAAAAGCTTCAATTCCCATGGAAAGTATCTTATACACATATCTTTTTCTGTTGTCTTTGTTAATCTCTTGAGGATCCTTGTGATATTTGGAGCTCTCGTTGAATGACAAAAGTGTCGCAGTTTGAATAATTTTCGTTGTTAGAAATTATGAAACGCTCTGTTAAAAGCAAGGGAGTTTTTATATCTGTTATAGTAAAAGAAAATGCCAGACAAACTAGGGATTGAACAGTTTTTCAGTGCTTGTACAATCGATGGAAATGTTCAAATAAATGTGCTAAAGAAATAAACAAAAAAGTAGGTTATTCCTTTATCATATTGGCTAGCTAATGTCCCATCCTTGTTACTTAGATCAACGAAATGCTGTGGTGGGTGTTACTTTTTGTCGATGAAAAAATAAAGTATTTTCATTTAAAATGACAGTTGCAAATAGTGTGGACCAGTGTAATACTTTGAGTTTTACTGGTGGAGCTCATACAGCTGTGTCTGGATATCTTGGTTAAATATTCGGCTAGTGTGT